>NW_008673542.1:0-238 GCF_000695815.1 Acanthisitta chloris | reverse complement strand
GAGGTTCCCACACAACCTTCTCTTCTCCAGGCTGAACAGCCCCAACTCTCTCAGCCTGTCCTTGTAGGGAAGGTTCTCCAGTGCTCTGATCAGCCTTGTGGCCTCCTCTGGACTTGCTCCAGCAGTTTCATGTCCTCCTCATGTTGGGGACTCCAGAACTGTGTGCAGCACTCCAGATGGGGACAGGTGTTTGGGGTCGGGAGTTATCCCGCACTGTCCCGGGTGGTGTGTTTGGGGT
>NW_008673541.1:0-386 GCF_000695815.1 Acanthisitta chloris | reverse complement strand
CCCCCAACCCCTGCTCACCCCAGTCCTCTCCAGCCCCAGTGACCCCCCAAACCCTCAGGGACCCCCCAAACTGAACCTGTACCCCCAACCCCTCTCCCCATACCTCCCGCCCCAGTGAGACCAAGGCCACCAGAGAGACAAGAGAGGGTTTATTGTGACTCAAGTGTCCACAAGGGCCACTCCAGGCCCTGGTCACACACAGTGACATGGGACAGGCCATGAGGGACATCACATCACCTCCCAGTGCCACTTCAGCCTTGTTGAGTGCAATGACGTCCCTCAACCTCCCTCCAAATTGTTCCCACACACAATGACATAGGACAAGTCTACAACAGCGATCATGACGCCCCTCAATGACCGTCCAGGCTCTTAGCGCTGGTGATGAC
>NW_008673540.1:0-282 GCF_000695815.1 Acanthisitta chloris | reverse complement strand
CAAGGTAGAGGTGGCTCTGATGGGGTCCAAGGTAGGGGTGGCTGTGATGGGGGCCAAGGTAGGGGTGGCTGTGATGAGGTCCAAGGCCCAGGGGGGCTGTGATGGGGTCCAAGGCAAAGGTGGCTGTGATGGGGTTTAAGGCCCAGAGGGACTGGGATGGGGTCCAAGGTAGAGATGACTGGGATGGGGTCCAAGGTAGGGATGGCTCTGATGGGGTCCAAGGTAGAGATGACTGGGATGGGGTCCAAGGTAGGGGGGGCTGTGATGAGGTCCAAGGTAGAG
>NW_008673539.1:0-1682 GCF_000695815.1 Acanthisitta chloris | reverse complement strand
GCTCCTCTGAGACAGGTGAAAATTCTCTGTCTTTTTTTTTGTCCCTCAGGAGATCCCTCAGCAAACAAATGGCAGTGACTGTGGGGTGTTCGTCTGCAAGTTTGCTGATTACATCTGCAGACTTCACCTGCTGCACAGTGTCCCTGACCCTGTGCTGGGTGGTCTGACGGGGCAAGAAATGGTGGCCAGGGAGGAACCACCAGCAGCTGTGTGCCCCTGAGCCACAAGAGCATCATGGCCCTCCAGCCTGTGATGCCAGGACTGGCAGAGCTTTAATGAAGGAGGTGCTAAAGCAGGAGCTTGGCTTGCTCTTCTTCCACTGCTCCCCCAAAGCCTCAATTCTGGGCTGTCACCTTGTGCTCCCTGAGCTTTGTGTCTCTTGGAGAAACGTTTCCCCCAGACCAGTTCAGACAGTGGTTATTTCCCAAGGTGGAGGCCTTGAATAAATGTCCCTGTGGAGACGTGGCTTTGTTGGGTGGTTGTCTCACCCTCTGTGAGACCAACCTCGTGCCCCCATGGCAGGTGCTGACAGGTCTCAAAAGCAACTTCCCATCCAAGGATTGCCTGGTTTTTAATGGAGATTTTCTGCCTCTTCCTCCTGACTTCCCATTTACTGGATTCTCCCCTTTCCCTTTCCAGGAACACATGCCTTACTTGCGCAGGAGGATGGTGTGGGAGATAATCCATCAGAAGCTGCTCTGAAACTCACACTGTTAGACTCACCGTTCTGTTAATAAGAGTATTTATTTCTTATTGTTAAGAGAAATGTTTTTCTTATATAAAAGCCTTATTGTAAGAAGAGTTTACTTGTTCATAAATCAGAGTTATTTTTTAATTGAAAACTGTATTTCTTAACTCAGTCAAACCTGGGCAGGAAAGAGAAGAGGAAAATTTTCCTATTAATGGTTTTTTTGGTAATAAGAACACAAAATGTAAGGAAGCATCAACAGAACGAGACAAAGAGACCTGATGCTTTATTGGGATGATTAGGTCTCTGGGAGATGATCCTGAGGAAGACCTTGGGATATGAAAACTCTCTTTGCAAGTCTGGGCCCTGTGGAGGGGAGTCACAGCCTGTTGGGAGCTGAACTGGAGTTGCAAAACACTGTTCTGTCTCTTCTTCCCTCAGTGTTCTGTCATCTGTGGAGGATGCTGGTGAGGCTCCTGAGAAGAAGGAGAAAAGAGGTATTGCCCCTCCCAGAAGGGTTTGACTGTTTGGATTTTCCTTCGGGTTAAGGTACCTTAGGGAGCTCTGGCTTTTGTCCTTCAGAATTGCTGCTGCAATTGTGTCTCTTGGAGCGATTCCTGTGGCCTGGGGGGGTGTCCTAAGCCCTGGCCCTGTAGATGATGTGTCCCAGTTTTCCAAAGCTGTGTGGATGTGGCACTTGGGGACATGGTTAGTGGTGGCCTTGGCAGTGCTGAGTTATTGATTGGATTGGTGACCTCAGAGGGCATTTCCAACCTGAATGATTCCACAATTCCAAACCCAAGTGGAGATGGTGCTGTGATGAAAGAAGTTGGGAACAATTTATTCCCTGCTGGAAAGCTCTGTATTTGCACCAAGGGTAACTGGGCATGGGATATCTCGGGTCTCTCTGGCACTGAGCCGCTGCAGGGCAGCAGAAGGAGTATTGTAAGTCAAAGCTGTTGCTGTGCCATGTGATGTGGAGCTTCCTCATTCC
>NW_008673538.1:445-1433 GCF_000695815.1 Acanthisitta chloris | reverse complement strand
GACAGACACACGGACACACAGACAGACTCATGGACCCACTGACCTGCAGACGCATGGACACATGGACACACAGATGGACACACGGATGGACACACGGATGGATGCACAGACACACAGATGAACACATGGATGGGCACACGGATGGACACACAGATGGACACACGGATGGACACACAGACACACCAATCTGCCCCTGTCTGTCTATCCCTACATCTCCACAGGGACACTGGGAGACCTGCTCTGGGAACACTGGGGGCACTGGGACACACTGGTGGGACATTTGGGGTCACTGGGACACACTGGTGGGACATTGGGGGTCACTGGGACTCACTGGTGGGACACTGGGTGTCACTGGGACTCACTGGTGGGATGTTGAGGGTCACTGGGACACACTGGTGGGACACTGAGTGTCACTGGGACACACTGATGGGACACTGGTGGTCACTGGGCTGCACTGGTAGGACATTGGGGGTCACTGGGACTCACTGGTGAGACACGGGGGGTCACTGGATTGCACTGGTGGGACACTGGCATTGCTGGGACACACTGGTGTGACATTGAGTGTCACTGGGACAAACTGGTGGTCACTGGTTGTCACTGGGCTGCACTGGTGGGACACTGAGGGTCACTGGGCCGCACTGGTGGGAACACTGGTGGTTGCTGGGACACACTGGTGGGACATTGGGTGTCCCTGGGATGCACTGGTGAGACACTGGGGGTCACTGGGATGCACTGTTGAGACACTGAGTGTCACTGGGACACACTGGTGTGATATTTGGTGTCGCTGGGACACACTGGTGGGACACTGGGGGTCACTGGGACACACTGGGGGACATTGGTTGCCGCTGGGACACACTGGTGGGACACTGGGGGTCACTGGGTTGCACTGGTGAGACATTGAGTGTCACTGGGACACACTGGTGGTCACTGTCAGTCACTGGTAGGGACACTGGTGGGACATTGGGGGCCACTGGGACACACTGGGGGG
>NW_008673538.1:0-289 GCF_000695815.1 Acanthisitta chloris | reverse complement strand
CGGTCACTGAGGGTCACTGGTGGTCACTGGTGGTCACTGTCGGTCACTGTTGGTCACTGTCGGTCACTGGTGGTCACTGGTGGTCACTGTCGGTCACTGGTGGTCACTGGTGGTCACTGGTGGTCACTGTCGCTCACTGGTGGCCACTGGTGGTCACTGGTGGTCACTGTTGGTCACTGGTGGTCATTCTCGGTCACTGTCGGTCACTGTCAGTCACTGTCGGTCACTGGTGGTCAGTGGCGGTCACTGGTAGTCACTGTCATTCACTGCTGGTCACTGGTGGTCACTG
>NW_008673537.1:434-750 GCF_000695815.1 Acanthisitta chloris | reverse complement strand
CCGACCCCCATCACCTCCCCAGTTACCTTTAGAGAACAGGTATGAGGCTCTGGACCCAGGGAGTCTGGCAGAGGACTGTCAAAAGGAAGATCTGCCTGGAGGGTCTCCAGCTTGCACTCCATCTTTGAGATGCATTACAACCATAGCATACCATAGCTATATGCCAACTGGACCCATCCCACAGGGAAATCTGCTGCCTACCCAGGGCTCGGGTAAGGGATATCAGCAGGAGACTCCCTGAGCTCCTTCAGCCCTCTGATTACTACCCACTGCTAGTAGTCCAGGCTGGCAGTGATGATATCCATGAAAGAGGCAT
>NW_008673537.1:0-394 GCF_000695815.1 Acanthisitta chloris | reverse complement strand
TTAAAAAGGATGCCAATAAACTGGGCAGACTGGTTAATGGGATGGGAACACAGGTGGTGTTCGCCTCAATTACTGCAGTAGCAGCAGGGATGGATGAGGAGAGGAGGAAAAATCCACCTTATCAATAGGTGGCTAAAGGATTGGTGCTACCAGCAGAATTTTGGCTTTTTGACCATGGGGCACATTCTGTGTTGCCAAGCCTGCTCGAGTCAGATGGGATCCATCTCTCTAGCAGGGACGAGAACTCTAGCCCGTAAGCTGGCAGGGCTGATCAGGAGGGCTTTAAACTAGGTTCAGAGAGGGAAGGGCTTGAAACCAGGCTGCCCAGAGATGAGCCACAGGGTGGGCAGCCAGAGTTAGGAGTTGGATCATCATCCCAGCTGAAGTGATGTAC
>NW_008673536.1:0-1073 GCF_000695815.1 Acanthisitta chloris | reverse complement strand
AACTGCTGCCACGCCATAAAATGCCATCAGGGAACGCACACCCGGCATAGGCCAGGGCACACCGCGGGCCAGGGCAGGGACCCTTCAGGGAGCAGGATGTTGGGCAGAGCCGTCCCTCCTTGCCCACAAGACCAACACCAGGCAGCAGCTACTGGCGCTGCCCCCGCCCCGCCAGACTCACCTTGTCCGCACTCCTCTCGCTGGCGCAGTCAGGGTCCTGTCTGTGCAGCACTGTCTCCTCTGCTGGGCACGGCTCGGCTGTGGAGAGAGCAGGGTCAGTGCCTGCACGCTGCAGTGAGTCCCCTCCGGACTGTGTTGAGGCCCCCACACCACAAACCCTCGCTTTAAGAGCTTGGCAAGGCACCGCGGCTCAGCCAAGGCTGGGCCTTCCTGCCCCGCACCCCATCCAGGGGGAAGAAGCCCAAGAGACAGCACTGCATCCCTGTTGGGGAAGGCACTGTGTGCTCTGCAGCCACAGAATCTGGAACCCCAAAGCACAGGATGAGGACACAGACCTGCCCCAGCTCCCCTGGCGCTGGCATGGCCTGAGGCTGCAGCAGGGACACTAAAGCTGGTGCTGCTGCCAGCCCCCAACGGGGCTTAGGAGCCACTTTAAGCTTTGACAGTTAAATCGGCCTTAAGAACAAATCCTATTTTGAAGGCTTTTGTTATGTGTCGCATCTAATAGTTTAAAAATAACAGACTCCGAGCTGCTCGTGGCAAACGAGCAGCATAGACACCCTCTGGCAGGGCAGCCTGGCTGCAGGCAGGGATGCACCCCCGGGAAGCTGCCTGCTGGGCAGGGATGTGCAGACGGCGGGTGGCACGGCCGTACCGGGTGGCATGGCTGTACAGCCCAGCAGCAGGGCAGCAGCACATTGCCACTCCCCTCCCCTGCATCCTTCCTGCCAACAAAAACGGCATCCATGCTGGCCTGAGCAGGACCACGGCCAAGGCCAGGGTTAGACTCAGTCTGCAGGATAAAATGTCTTTTGAGGCAGGACCAAAAAAACTGCTGCTTCTGCCTAGTGAGGGGAATGCAACTCAGACTAGTGCTGTTTGTTCCAGCTCCC
>NW_008673535.1:0-1191 GCF_000695815.1 Acanthisitta chloris | reverse complement strand
GCGGGGGGCGGGAATTGCCCCCCCGGCGCCTCCTTTTCTCCAGGCTCAGTCTCTTCACAGCTCCCTCAGCCACTCCTCATCAGACTGTTCCCAAGGGATCACTGCTCCGGACCCTTCCCAAGGGATCACTCTCAGCCGCAGCGTTTATTGCTGACACACAGCCCCCGAAAGTTTCGCCAGCAGAAAAGGGTCCTTGCCCTGGGGGGATCCTGTGCAAAACCCAAAGACTTTTCCTGTGTACTCGCCTCGGGAACGGGAAAGTGTTTCAGGCACACCCGCAGGATGCTGCAGTCGCTCTCTGCCTGCCCAAGCAGCTCTGCAGGGCCGGGGCAGAGCAGGGACGGCTCCCCGGGCTCCCCCGCGCCGCTGCCCGGGAAGCAGGAGCAGGAAGCTTTGTGAAAATGACACTGAAATGTAAAGATACACAGTTCCTTTATATGTGAAATCATGAAATACATGAATCCATTAGATTTCCTAGGTTTGGTTTGTTTAACAAAGATGAAAGTTGATTTTCAAAGTGCCTTGCTAATTACTCTCTTTTATTAAACGTTTTCTCATAACAGCACCCTTTTCTGCAAAAATACTTGTGCCCGTTTGCTGCTCAAGTGATTTTTTTTTTTTATTACTAGCTGTTTACTGCCAGAGCTAGGTTATCTTTAGTGTATTAGTTCCATATTTTATTGTTTGTGTGCATTTGTAGGGCAAGCAGGTGGATGCACAGAGATCTTGCCTTGCTGTGAAAGCTGTGAGAAAAACCAGAAGCGGAGAAACATCATTTCAGGTCAAGCCCTGACAAAGTTCTGCATCTTTCTTCCCCTGACATGGGCAGGCAGGGCTGGGCCCTTGGCACACACCCGCATCGATACCAACCGCAGAGTCTTCAATCGAGCCAGGTGAGGAAGCATGAGATGAGGTGTTTATTGCCATGGAAAAGCAGGAGGGAAAATGCCAAGCTGTCCCTCAGGCTGAGAGGCAACAGCAAAGTCTGCCTAGACCAACAGGGTGGCAGGCAGCTGAAGGAGCTCTGCCTGGATGCCAAGAGTGACGCTAGGACAGGCAGACATGCTCCAGCAGGCTCAACTTCCCAGGCTGGAGTAAGGAAAGAGCGTGAGGAGGCCTCCTGCCGTGGGGCAAGGAGGGGCAGAGACAGTGGGGATGGCAGTGTCCCCGCCCGGGACACCGATCCCCCCG
>NW_008673534.1:30387-34981 GCF_000695815.1 Acanthisitta chloris | reverse complement strand
CTTGCACTTCATTTTGTTGAACTTTATCAGATATCCTAGAGTGCTTAGCCTGGAGGGAAAAAATTAAACCAACAAACAAGCTTAGTTTAAATCAAAAATGATGAAATAATTGTCATTTCATCCCAGAATCAACCAAGTGGTAATTTGACCTCACATTAGCTATTTCATTTTTGTTGCTAAGTGATTCCCTATTTTCTAACACAGAATAACATTTAAAATGCAAGATTTGACACAAAAGATTTGGGTGAGGAAGAAATGTGGCTTAAGCACTACAAAATGAAGAGAACTCGTGGAAATTGATGGACAGTTGTACAGCATTTTCCAGCCTGAAATTGAGTTTTGCCAAAGGAGAAGTTCTTTACCAAACTTTTCTGCAGCTCAAGGTCAGCCCCAGCCACACGTGTGTGCCGAGCTGAGCCTTCAGCCACACTTGTGCAGATTTATGTGCTGGAGGGAAGAAATTTATCCTCAGTGCCTGAACTCCCTCAAATGTAGTAAATAGTAACCCCTAAAAGCTGAGCTGCTGAGTGCAGCCCCAGAGGGGTGAGACGTGACTTCCATTCCTCACCACCAACCTCCCCCAGCCTGAGCTTCTCTGGGTCTCGTTTCTCTTCAGAGCATTCCTATGTTTTCTTGGGTTTTTTTTTTCTGATCATAGAATCCCAGACTGGTTTGGGTTGGAAGGGACCTTAAAGCTCTTTTTCTTCCACCCCTGTCATGGACAGGGACACCTCCCACCAGCCCAGGCTGCTCCAACCCCATCCAACCTGGCCTGGAACACTCCCAGGGATGGAGTAGCCACAGCTGCTCTGGGCACTGATGTGCTCCTTGGCTTTCTCTCCAGGTTTTGAACCTTATTTTCTCACTTATCAGCTGAACCTTCTCCCTGTCACGATGCAAATGAATACATTTTTATGACTTCACCTATGATGAGAACTCTGACATCATCTCTCAGCTGCCCCAAATGAAAACAACTCATGTTTGTTGGCTGTGGCTTTTCACACAATGTGCCAGCGAGGGCAGCTGTGGGCATGGCATGGCCAACATCATCAATGTGATGTTTTGAAAGAGCCAGCATTAAATTGCATCAGCTTCTGCTGTTCTCTAGCTGTTGGGAGCTGGGACACGGTGGCACTGGAAGGGAAGGAGGAGGAGGATGGAGACACGAGCTGTGCCAGCCCCAAGCAGCTATTCCCAACATGCCCCAAGCAACCCTTTCACCCTGTGTCCCTTAAGCAAGGCAAAACAGAGCATATTTTGCTTCCCTCATTAGTTAACAAGATCATTAGCCTCTACATAACCTTTTTATGCTTTAGTGTGTTTGTTACACACTCTGCATATTCAGGACCCGTTGAAGACCTTTAAGAGGAATAAATTTTCTGGTTTTTCAGTGCTCAGGTATTTTAATTTCTGCTTTCCAGTTCCTTTTAGACCCCTATTGATTATTTAAACCCACCTCTGTGTGGGCCTCTCATTTGATTTCATTTTACATCTCTGATATGAATCTTTGATCCTTATTTTAGCGTTGTCTGCAATGCAACCCCCAAGGAAAATGCTAAAGCTGGCTCTGCCTTTCTGCCAGGATCAGGATTTTCACAGCATTCAGTGCAAGGTAATGCTGCTCCAGTCTCATTCTCACATTTTAAGAATAAAAGTCAATGAAATGCCACTACAGTTCCATTTTTTTTTGGGTGCTGCAAAATTGCATGTTGATGAGTCTCCACTCCCTCCTGAGCCCTTCAGCACTGCCAGGATCCTCCCTTGTTGCTTCTAGCAAGAATTGTCATGGTGATGCATTCTGGTGGCCACACTTTTGAAACCCAGATTGCTTCTAATTCTGTTTCTCCAGTTTACACTGGGTACTGTGATATCTCTGCTTCTTTCTCTCCCTCTCTGTTTTGCTGCAGCTTTCTATCACGACAAGCTATATATATCCCCCCCAGTAGGCTCTGCCCTCTCACCTTCACACATGCAAAACGTGCTGGATGAGGTTTTTCTCACTGCCTTCTCCCTGTGTAGGTTTGGGCTGTGGCTCCAGCACTGAATCACGATGCTCTTGGCTGAGCTTCTTGGGCAGAGCTGGTGTTGTCCTCTCCATGTGCCAGCACTTATCTGCCAGAAGGACTTCTCACCCTTCTCTCCCAGCAATGCTCCTGCAACATCATCTGTCTGGGGAAGGGTCTGCAGAGTAAGTCATATGAGGAGAGGCTGAGGGACTTGGGAGGACTCAGCCTGGAGAAAAGGAAGCTCAGGGGAGACCTTATCTTGCTCTACAACTACCTGAAGGAGGTTGGAGCGTGGTGGGGATTGACCTGTTCTCCCAGGCAACTAGTGACAAGAAGACAAACCTCAAGCTGCACCAGAGATGGTTCAGACTGGACATCAGAAGGAATTTCTTCACCAAAAGGTCTGTCAGGCAGTGTGATGTGCTGCCCTGGGAGGTGGTGGAGTCACCAGGCCTGGAGATGTTCAAGGAACAACCAGATGTGGCACTCAGTGCTCTGCTCTAGTTGACAAGGTGGTGATGGGTCACAGGTTGAACTCGATGATCTTGGAGGTCATTTCCCACCTAAATGATTCTGTGACCAGAGAGGGACCCTGTGTGCTCTTCTGGCAGGAGGGTGGTGACATCCTGCTGCCACTACAGAAGCCACTTCAGATACTGAATTGCTCTCTGAGTGCAGAAGACTAATGAGGAAAACTCCCGTGGAGTGCAGGGCTCGTTAGCCTTCCCTTGGCTAATTGTGCCTCTGTGGGAGAGACCAGGCAGTGGCCTGAAGAGCACTCAGTGCCCAGAAAGGCTGGCAAGCTTTTTCCTGAGCTGAGAGCTCCACGAAGAAATTAAATTTGGCAGTGCAAGTGCAATACTTAGGTTAGTCTCAAGTAGTCTTGAGATATAAAAATGTTTCTGTGGGAGTTCTTGGCTGAGAGTGAAGGCTGAGGGAAGAGTCCAGCAGCCTGTTGGAGTGCTGCTGCTTGATTTGTTTCCTCCTTGTGCTGATGGCTTTAAGAGGAAGGCTTGGCCTGAATTTATGGCTAAGCATTTCTTGTGCATCCATGCAGGGAGCAGAGGCCAATTCTCCTGTGGTCCTGGTCTGTTTGGGGCTGGTAACACAGCCTGGGAGCTCCTGCCTGTCCTGAGTGGGAGTTGGGAGCAAAGCCTTAACTGCAGAGGGAAACTGAGTGTTAAATACTGTGGTTATTTCTGGATTCCTCCCTCACAAACCTGGATCAGCCCCAAACCTCCAGGATAGAGCATTTCCCATCCTGTCCTGACAGCTGGGGATGGGGCAGGGACTTCCCTGGGCACAGTGCCATGGAATCAGGGAGTGATTTGGGTTGGAAAGGGCTCTAAAGTCCATCTTGTTCTGCTCCCTGCCATGGGCAGGGACACCTTCCACTAGTTCAGGTTGCTCCAAGCCCTGTCCAACCTGGTCTCAAACACTTTCAGGGATGGGGCAGTCACCAGGGGAGATCTGGATGTAAAATGCTGTAGCAAAACAGGCAGAGGAGGAGAAATCCTGTGATTTGAGGCCTCTCCCATCTCCAGACACTCCTCCTAATTCCAATTTAGGGAGTTTTTTGTTTCTTCAAAGGATAACTAAGTTAGATCATCCAGGTTTCAGGAAAGAGCTGCCAGGTGTGACCATGAGGAGTGGTGGGGTGAGACCTGAGTCCCAGCAGTGCAGCACAACCCTGGGGAGGGGGAACAGGGAGCAAAGGGCATTTGGGGCAGCTTCCCATGGGCTCTGATCTGCTTTTACCATCCATGTCTCACCACGGCTGAGGGAAGGACATGCAGCTTCCAGGCATGGACAGAACCAGGAAAACACCTTGGCCAGTGGTTGTGGGTGTTGCTCAGCAAATCAGCTTTATTTCTGGAGAGAGATTGTTCTTTCTTCTCTCCCTAATCTCCAAAGGCAAAGCTGTGTGCTGTGAGCTTTTCAAACCATAAACCCGAGCATGTTTTGCATATTATGCACCCAAGAATATTATGTTTTCCTCTGTTGTTGAAGAAATAACAAATTGAATTTAAGGAGTGCTGGGGTTTTTTTGGCACAGATTCACATAGACCATTCCAAAGGAAAGAAAATCCTTCAAGGAGAAGAGGAGGAGGATGAAAGCTGCTGGGTCCTTTTCCCCACGTGGCACAGCCAGGGGTGTCCTTGCTCAGAGAGCTGCAGGAGACAAATCCCAGAGAGCCAGGAAGGCTGAGCTCTACCTGCACTCCAGGTAATTCCAGGCTGTATGGAAACACAGATATTTTCTATTAAAATGGAATATTTAAAGAGACAACAAGTATTATGTGGAGGCACTAAGGCTTGAAAGTCATCTCTGTGGAAACTCAGCTCTGAGCCATTGCCCTGAGGGTGAGGAACCAGCACAGGACATGGACAAGGTCTCAGAATAAGGGGGGAAACAGGTTTGATTTCAACAAGAATCTTGATTTCTATGATCTGGCAATTCCTTATCATTTAGGCAAATTTCACCAGTTTTTTTTAACAAGTTACAAGTAGAATATTTTTGGCCTAAGCTTGAAAGGAAGGTAAAGACTCCATCATTGATGCACAGCTTTGTTTGCCAGCAGAGCCAA
>NW_008673534.1:11852-30365 GCF_000695815.1 Acanthisitta chloris | reverse complement strand
CCCGGAGCTCAGCAATGTTCTTGGTCTCTCCTGCCATGGCTGCAGGGAGAGGAGAGAGGGAATGGCCTTGAGCTGAGCCAGGGCAGAGTCAGGTTGGATATGAGGAGAAATGTTTTCCCTGTGAGGGTGTTCAGCACTGGGATATTGCCCAGGGAGGTGGTGCAGTCACCATCCCTGGAGGTGTTTAGGAGGTGTCTGGATGTGGCACTAGAGGGTCTGGTTTTGGTTTTATGGGTTACAGCAGTGCTAGGTTAAGGTTTGGATTTGGTGACCAAAGAGGTTTCCTCCAACCTTGATGGTTCTATGATTCTAAGCTAAGAAGAAACACAAGAGGTTTTTGTTCTCCTTAAGTTCTCTCCTGGGTTTGCCTCTTTTACTTGTTCCCCTCTGCACCAAAATCCCATTTGTTCTGCTTTTTTTCCCCCGAAAAACATGAATAGGAAACTTGCTAATGACTCAAACCACCAGAAAAGTTAATGGCTGTGTCCAGGACACTGAGTTTTCTTCATGGTTGTGGCAGAGCTTGAACTGGAGTCCCCACAGAGTCTCCAGCCCATGCAGCTCTGTGCCCATCAGCTGATTCTAATGCTGACCCAAAGGTCTGGAGTTTGATGCTATTACAGGAACCAAATCATCTCATTGGGAATGTAATGATTCTGTGGCTACATTCCCTATTTTTCCCTCCCAGTGAATGATGTGCCTTTATGTAGGAGTACACATACTCCATAGGAGAAAAAAGAATGATGCAAAGCACCCAGAGATGTCAGCACACATGGGAAAAGCATAACCACTGGGAGGTAAGGCAGTGTCCAGCCATGTGAAGCAATGTCAATATTCCCTGTTGGCTGATGAAGGAGCTGTGTGTGTGCCTGAGCAGGAAAGCTGAATTTCCAGCCTGCCTGAGCACGAAGAGGAGGCAGCACTGGATGCTGTGGTGTCATGGCAACGAGCAAGGCACTCTGTGTATGGATACCTGAACAGAACCATCCTCTCTCTTCTGGGGTGTGCTGCTCACTGCTTTGGGATGACCTCAGCTGAAAACTAGGCTGGATGCCAGGGAGCCTCAGCACACAAAGGATGTTCTCCTGGCAGCAATTTTGGTGAAGTGAGTTAATGGCAGAGCATTCTTCATTGAAGAGGAGGAGGAAAAATGCATGTAGGGATTGCTTCTCATTTGTGCATACCCACAGTGTCCCATTACCTTTATCACCACCAGCAAATATTTAGATACACCTTAAGGTGGATATTGTTAATGGTGGATGATTGTATTCCATAGAGTCCTTGCCTGGGCTCCTACCTGGGTCCTTCTGCAGCCTTTCTAGGGGTGGTTTCCTCATCCTTCAGACCTGCAGCTACATTCTCACAGCCACGAGCTGCTGGTGGGTGTGGGAATGGGGACATGCAATGTGCTCCCAGGTGACTCTCCAGCAAGGCTGTGTCACCTTCTCACCTCTGTCTGAGGTTGTTTTCCAGCCCTGCTATCTCAGGAGCTACAGAGCCAACCTCCAGGTTAGTCCTTCATTTCCAAGCTCTGGATCAGTGCAGCTGTGCCAGGACACACAAGGGAGGAAGGTCTGCAAGGAAAGAGCTCACACCATGCAGGACACAACACGTGTGAGCTGCTCCAAGCAGCAGCTACAGGACAACATGTGAGTACCTGAGAAGAGATTGTATTGGAAAGTGAGGGAAAAGGGATTCAAATTGCCAATGAAATCTGAAAACCTCAGTTAAATGGTCAATTTATTTCAGCATTCCTGGGGCACAAGTCCTGCCTTCCTGTGTGGAGACTCTGGTCTGAGCAGACATGCTTTGAAGGGTTCTTGGTGATGATTGTCAAGGAAGAAAATGCAGACAGAAAAGCTCATTTAGATGCATCTGTGTATATATATATATATAAATTTGAGACTGAGGTTTGATCCCATGGAGAACTCCTCCAGAGTTAAATTGTTCCCCTGGGCAGCACACACCATGATGCTGTTGTTATCCTGTCAACTAAGAGCATAAAACACCCAAACCTCTAATTTTTCAGCTTTCTTGTAACTTTAATTGCAGTATAGGCCTCAACAACTTCTTCAGAGCCCAAACTCCAGTGTTTGTGTAAGCACCAGGGGTAGGTACAGTCTTGAGGTCATCATTTGTGCAGACCCTTAAAAACAGGGTTGATGATAGGTAGAAGGAAAAGCATAGGAACAAAACCTGAGCTGATCTAAGCCACTGATGGCAAGTGCTGTTAAACACATCTGCAGTGTGGTGCTGCCTGGCTTTAAAGGATGCCTTGCCCCAGCCAGGGCAGCACATCCCTTCAGAATTCCACACCTCACTGAACAAAAATTGAATGGGAAAGGCCTGGAGCCTGACCTTCTCTTTGCTTTAGCACATCCATCTTTGTCCACAAGTCAAAGCAAAACTTGCTTCGTGTTTTCCATGACAAGGGCAAAAGTCCTGAGCTGCCAGTGAGGAGCAGCACACCTTTTCCCTGTGGATGGGCAGGGAAGCTGCTCTCCTCCAGCTGTGGGTCTGTGCTGCTTCCATCACTCCAGCAGCACAGAAATGAATTCTCTGATAGGGAAATGCAGGCAGAGGCAGCAGCAAGAGCTGTGGCTGAAGGGATCAGCAGGGAGGATCCTGCCTGGGGCTGTAGCTCCTGGAAACCACAAAACTTGATAGAACTCCTCCTCAGCCTGGTGGAAAATACACTCGTGGGGAGATTTTGGTTGGATATTGTGAAGAAATTCTTTACAGTGAGGGTGCTGAGGCACCAACACAGGTTACCCAGTGGCTGCTCCATCCCTGGGAGTGTTCCAGGCCAGGTTGGATGGGGCTTGGAGCAACCTGGGCTGGTGGGAGGTGTCCCTGCTCATGGAACTAGCTGAGCTTTAATGTCTCTTCCAACCCAAACCAATCTGCCATCCTACTATTCTCTGAAGTATTTGCCTATCATGTGTGTAAGCATCAAGGGATGGGCAATAAATCACAGCAAAACACGTGAAGAACAAAAGGAACATGTGGCACAGACACAGCCAATGCCCACGGTGTCTTAGCCAGCAATGCTAACACATCTGCCCCAGAGCAGCACTGCAGTCTCTCCCTCATCTAGGCTCACACACCAGATGAGCTCAGACTGCACTTTGCTATTATTTTTAAACAAAAAACACCCTTTGATTTCATATTATTATAGCAAAATAATTGCTTTAATTAGTTAAACCTTTCCAACTGTATAGAGAAGGTGATTGCATGATTTTTCATTTCAGGCCATGCCTTGCTTGCTAGGACAGTGTGAGCACTGGGAAGAGCTTCCTCAGAGATTGTTCTTATGATTTTAATGCCGAAATATTTGTTCACGTCACCAACTCTGCACTGAGGAGTAAGTCTCCATAGCAAGTAGTTGTGCTGGCTCTGAGCTCCACTGCAGATGCTGCTGATGAAAAACAAGGAAGATGATCTAAATTGGAGGTAATAGGCTAGAATGTGGGATGCAAGAAGATTAGAGATGCACCTTGAACCTGCAAGATTAAAGAGTTGGTTTGTGCAGCTGCAAAATCCTCACCTGACTTTGGCTGGGAGAGCTGCTCTGACCACCAGGCAGCAAAAGGTATATTTGACCCTTAGGACCCTGTAATATGTTGTTGCATGGCTAACAAGAGGGCTAAAAACCTGCTCCTTTGGAGGCTGGGAGCATTTTGGCCTGAGATCTGAGAGACTTGCATGGGAGGCCTGTGATAGCTGTTTTCTTTTTCCACTGTATGAATAGAATCCATGATGAAGTTGTTAAAATTATAGGCAGGAATGTGTTCTTCTCCTGTCTGATTCTTTTAAAGGGAGATGAAGTGGAATATTTAAGCTTCTGGGTATCTTGCACAGTTTAGCCATCACTTCTTAAGGCAGGAGGTAGGGGAATCACAGAAACATTTGAGTTGGAAAAGACCTCCAAGATCATTGACTCCAACCTCAGAAGACTCACCTGGAATGTCTTTCTTGGTCTGACAGTGTAGTGCAGAGGGAGCTGAGGGGCTTGCAGGGAGCTGGGGGTATGAGGGGTCATGCAGGAGCAGTTCCAGGCAGGGCTGTGGGTGTTGCTGTCGTGCTCTTTCCTTCAGCCTCTTCAGCACATGCAGAATTTAGTTATTAAATGCCAACAGTCAGCAGGAGGTAAATAATCCTCTGTGGTTTCAAAGATAAAAAGTGGTTTCAAATGCTGGTGGTTGGTGTGAATATCTGGGAAAACACTTGGGCACCAAAACTGCCTCTGGGAGAGACACATACCCTGTCTCACCTGGGCACTCTCTGCAAGGGATTCTGCTGCTCCTGTTTGGGGATCAGTATTTTACTGTATTGCTTTGAGGTTAAAATGGACTTTCCTGACTATATCTGTCAGGGAATGAAGGAATTTCACTTGACAAAGGTTTATTTCCTGAAGACATCATTGTCCAGCTCAATGGCAACATCACGTTAGGTGTTGGGTGTCCCATTGGTTCAGTGCCCTCTTGGGCAAGCTCAGATGTGATGTATATTCTGTGCAAGAGAAATGAGCAAGAGCAGGGCAGAGCTTTGCAGAAGGACAACAAACAAACCAAGCAGTGTCAGGATTGAATCCCAAATCCCATCGATGACTCCTGCCCAGCCACTGAGCTCTGCTGCCTCCTTGTCTGGATTGCAGAATCTCCTTCTGTGTGAGCACTGGAAATATGTCTTGTCATGTTTAGCCATCCAGAGCTTATTGATAACCTCCTGTTCTCAGCCCTGTTATTGATGGCACTCTGCTGTGAAACCAAACACACTGACCCAGGCAGGACGTGGCCTGGTGTCAGATGTTTTGCAAATACAGATGAGCTAAGAAAAGCCATAAAAGCTTCTGAGGCCTCTTAATTTCCCCCCCTCTTTGCATCATCTGTCATAAAACCTCCTAGGAGATGGGCTGTGCTCGCTCAGAGGTAAAGCTAATGTGCTCTTTGATGCTGCTGTTTGTGAAATCTCTGACTTATTAGCTATAAATTCAGGTTGGCCTGGAAGAGCTGAGCTTTTTGGCAGTTTGTGTGTTGTAGGTGGCACCAGATAAATGCTGCCCTTAGCTTTGGAAAGTGCAAGGAAACACCAGAAGTGTTAGGTGCTGTGCCTGGGGAGAGGAATAACCAAAATACATGGGATTTTAGGTGGCAGAGTCTACCAAAACAAAGCAGGAAGGCACTGCTGCTGTGCAGCTCCTGCCAAGTAGGAGCTGAAACCAAACTGGCAGCAACCCCATGGAGAAGTTCTTTAAATCTCCCACTCTTTGGGTGTAAAAACACAGCAAATCCATTTTCTTGCTGTGCTTAGCTGTTCCTGGAAGCTGTTGGGCTGCTCCCAACGTGCGTGCAGCACCTCTCCCCGGAGAGGGGGAAGGTGTGAACCTCAGCTCACGCTTAATGGGGCAGAGCAAACAGGGGCACAGGAGCTTCTCCTGCTGAGATCTGCTTTGGCTGCTCAGCAATTTTTTTGCCCAGCAGAATTGAACTGGACAACACACCTGGAACTCCAGGGAGTGGATTGGGACACTAAGTGCGGGTGAAGTCTTTAGGGAGGGATGGAAGAGCTTTGCATCCCACTGGTCTGAGGCAGCTTGAATGTGTCTATTATGTGTTTTCTTCACTTCTTTCCAGGCAGTTTCTGAGAGCTGTCAGCATCCCCTCAGAGTGGGGAAAGAGAGGGGGTGTCCAACCCCAGCAGTGGTTTTTCTCTTCTTGTGCCCAAAGAGAACTTGTTATATTAGCTCTATTAGCTGTATCAGCTCTGACTCTGTCCCTGAAGTTAAAGGGACTCTTAGTCTGCACTAATTGCATTCTTTGAGTCTCATTTGGTAATAAAAAGTACAAATTGGATGATAAATAGTGATTCATTCTCCCAAAATTCAGACTTTTATTAATTCAGCTCTTGGAAGTTTCAGTTAATACCTGAACTCCATGGTCTGATCCATCTCCAATTCAGCTCTTTCTTGCCTAGTGAGTTTTATTAATTGCAGCACCTTTAGTGGCTGTTGTGTTTAGGTAATAGAGGACAATTCAACCTCAAGAAAATTAATTTTCCTCTTTCACATGGCTTTAGTTTTTTCCTTTTTTTTTTTCTAGTTTCTTGTAGTTTTTAAATGAATTCCAGAAAATAGCTGTGACAATATGGAAAGAGCAAGACTGAGGTAAACATTGATTTTTACAGTGCAATAATTTCTGGCACCAACTTAATAAGTGGTGTGACATGAGCAGTTCAACAGCCATTTATCATGCATTGATAGTTTGATTTGGGAATATTTAACACCACTGCTCACTGGGACATAATAAAGGACCTGCCAACATTCCCATTAAAGCCATGAAACTTTAGGAGTTCTGCTTTGCCTATAAATATCAATATTTGGAATCTCTGAATTGTTTTGCAGGGTAACAATCCCAGAATTACTTGTTCCAGCAGCTCTAACGAAACTCAGGCTTTGACATCTTTGAACTTCAGGAGGACAAGTTTCTCCTCCCAGAAGAAAAAGCTTCTGGAGGCTTTTCATTAGGTCCACCATGAAAAGTTTACAAACTAAGAGACAGCTCCTGAGCTAAAATAAATCACTTTAATTCCACAGATGGCAAGGAAGAGACAGCAATTTACATTAAAAGGTTCTGATGAGAGTTGTCTTGAGCTGTAGTTTGCTGCCATAATAGCTCCAGGCTAATCACACACACTTCCAGGAGCTACAGTGTGGTTATAGGCAGGGAAATTAAGGTCCAAAAATAGCAGCTGAGCTTCCATGGCTGCTCTCCACAGCCCCAGCTCAAGGACTTCCATACCACTTTGGGCAGGGTAGAGGTCACATCAGACTCTGGTGACTGCAGGTCTTTCAACTGGGCTGCAGATAACAATGGTGGTGCAAATTATTTCTGCTTCTCACATCACTTTCTCTGGGTTTAAAAGATGTTCTGAAGCAGAGCAAGCTCTGCCATCCCTTAGCTCTCTGCACTGTGCTGTCCACAGGAGCATTAGCCTCTCAGTGGAGTAGCATAAACATGTTTGTGATGGATGTTCAGTTTGGCCATATTTGATTTTCTTAGTGAAATTCAGTTCAAACAAGGTGTGTCTTAATAGTTTCAAACACACAACTAGGTTAGGGACCAAGTTTGTTGAATGCTTCAACTTCTACAGAGTATCACTGGGGCATAGAATCAGAATATCATGATTGGAAAAGATCTCTAAGATCTTCAAGTCCAATCCTTAACCTGTCATTGCTGGTAACCCCTAAACCCTAACCCATATCCCCCAGGGTCATATCCAGACACCTCTTAAACACTTCCAGGGATGGTGACTGCACCACCTCCCTGGGCAATATTCCAGTGCTTGACCACATAGTCCTGTGAGTTCAGTCTTTATTTGTCACAGAATTGGTAAGGCTGGAAAAGACCTTGAAGATCATCAAGTCCAACAGTTAGTCATCAAGTCCAACCACTTAGCAGCTCTGGACATCCTTCTCCCTGTGGGGTTTGGCTTGGGGAAACATGAGGAGGTGGAGGGATGTTCTCACCCAATGTTTCCTCATTAATGCACAGAGTTTGTTTCCATAGAAATACCTATGGGAGCAAATGTGCTCATTTGCAGAGCCAGCCTGCAGCATCTCCACTAACGAGGTGCAGCTCAGGTCCCTCACCATGCCCAGGCTGTGGCAGCTAATTGGCTCCTCACACTCCAGGCTGGGAAGAGCAGACATGGGTACAGACACTCATGCAAAAAGATGATGTTCCTAGACATCCAGGCCAGTTTACAGTGCAGTCTGTACCTATGATGTTTTTTTAGCTTCTTAGTCTGAGCCTCTGTCCTCCCTTCCATCCTCTTTGGAAAGCACATAAACACCTCTAATGACTGAGGATTCTGAGGTAGCTCCACCTTTTGGGTTTGCTGGTTCAAGAACCTCTAAAAAGAGACAGATGGAAAAGAGAAATTGTGGATAATGGGATAACAGTGGAAAGTAAGTTAACTGATGTCTTCAAGCCTATTTATAGCCACAGTTTCTAAGGACTTGCAATCAAAAGGGTTGGTGTTTATGTTTGTCTTAACTCAGGTTGTAGGATTTTAATGTACCATCTATAAGCCATTAAATACTTTTGTTGTGATGTTTATTTGATCTCCAGGTTGCTACTTTATTCCTGTAGATCAGTCAGAAATGGGAAAGGGACCTGTGAAATTTAAAAACAAATTACAATTTGTGGCTATTTTTCAGTAACTGGATCATTTGGAACCCCATTTTTAGCAAGAAATAACGACTTGCTTTATTTAGAGGCTATTTAAAATGTTCTCGAGGTATCTATTGAATATCTTGACATAACAGATAAATCAGTAGCAGCCTCAGAATTAGTTCTGCGTTGTTATGTATTACAATATGTTCTGTATTGCTCTGCACCTTATACATCCCTTGTACAATGCACCTCAGAGAGAGAGAGGAAGAGAAAGAGTCTGTTCTCAAAGCTGTTTCCAACATATGATCATTCTTAGCCCTGAAACTCTGCCAGGATTAGTCTTTGAAGCCCAGGGTTGGTTTATTTGTGTGTCTGTGGATGGTCTGATAGGCTGGAGATGCTCTCAGATAATTTTTAGGGGTTGGAATGGACCTTAGAGATCACCCAGCCCCAACCCCTGCCCTGGGCAGGAACATCTCCCACCAGAGCAGGTTGCTCAAAGCTCATCCCACCTGGCTAAATTGATTCATAATTGATTAACAATTTAATTCTTTGAAAATTGGGTCTTGAACCCCAAAATTGGGTCTTGATACCCCAAAACTGAGTTTTGGTCCCCCAAAAATTAGGTGCAGAGCCCTAAACCTTGGGTCTTGAACCCAAAACTGGGTGCTGAACCCCAAAAAATTACATTTCTTGGTGTTTGTTTTGGTGTTGTCAATGATTTGTGTATCTGAAGGGGAACCAGGAGAGAGGTGGATGTTCCTATGGATTTTAAAAGCTGAACTGACTTTATTTCTTTCCAAGATAGTTAGGCTAAAAGCTGAGGGACTCCTAAGTGACTCTTTCAGGATGGGAAGCTGCCACCAGTGATGCTTCAGGCATCTCCTCCAACCTCTGGCAAGATCCCTCAACCCAAAGGAAGAACTTCCCAACCTTTGGAACAGCAGTGAACTGCTCAGAGGTTGCTTTTTCCCCTCAGTAAACACAACTATGAGCATTCACTAATGTGAACTTTTGGCAAACAGCTGCAGCTTTGCTTCCCAGAGCACTTCTGGTTTAAGCAGAAGTTAAGAAACTCTTTGAGCAGTTCTATAGGGCTAATTCAAGGCAGTTGACTTGATGAGGAATTTACAAGAGCTTTGCTGAGTTTACTGTTGGAGAACATTGGTTGTGTTATGCTAAAACACAGAGGAAAGTGAGAGCAGCGTGGCTGAGCTCTCACCAGGGGGATGGCAAACACCAGCTCCAGGCTCTTCTGTCTGCTTTAACCAGCAGCATTATGGAATCTTTTCTCTCCTTTGGCCTTGGCCCTTGTTATTCAGGAGAACATGTAATAATAAAGGAGCATTTAGAGTGATTTTGTTAGAAATACATCAGCCTGTCAGCCAGTCTGGTGGCATCAATAATTCCCTATTAAACCCTCTACACCCATTACAGTCTGTGCTTTTACTTTTTTTTTTTTCCCCTAAGTTAGTTTCCAGGCAACAGTAAGAACTGCATTACATGGAGCTATTAATTCAGGCTTGCATGCCAGCTCTGGCTTCTGCAGCCCATTCCTTCCTCTCCTATACAAGTTCCCTCACAAACCCCTTTTATTGGCTTGATCTTCAGTGGGCCCAGCTCAGAGAGCTGCTCTGAGCATGGCAGTGTTGGAATGGATCTTTGGTGCTCGTTTGGCTTTTAATCCTTGAGGTGGAGGTTATTTTTGCAGTGTAATGGAGCAGAGAGCAGTGAGGAAGGTTGGGTGTTGGCTACCATGAATATACACTGTGACCTACCAGGGAGTTCTTCACCAACACATCATTTATTGCCTTGTATTAAGGTGTGAATTAAGAAGAGTGTTCTGATATGAAGAGTGGTGAGATTTGAAGGTGATGAGACACTGAAACATGTTGTCCAGAGCAGCTGTGGCTGCTCCATCCCTGGAGTGTTCCAGGCCAGTTTGGATGGGGTTGGAGCAGCCTGGGCTGGTGGGAGGTGTTTCTGCCCAGGGCAGGGGGTGGAAATAGACAATCTTTAAGGTGCCTTCCAACCCACACCATTCTGGGATTGATTTCCTCATGGAATGCAAACTGGAAAATTAGTTACAAAGAACATTTAACTTGTAGGATCTTTCTTTCTCCAGAGGAGAAATGTGCTGTCCTTGCTCCAAAACATGCAGGATGTGGGATGAAGGGTGTGGATATGGCACTTGAGGACATGGTTTAGGGGTGACCATGGAGGTGGTGCTGGTTGGATTTGATGATCTCAGAGGTCTTTTCCAACCCTAGTGATTCTCTGATGCTGTGTGGGCTGTGCCAACCCACCAGGCAGTGTGGCACGAGCAGCACTGCTGCACTCATGCTCTCACAGCCCTCAGCATGTGCTCTGTCACTAACTGCAAATTCTCCTCTGAACCCCTGTGGAAGAGAACTGGAAAAGAGAGTTTTGTGGGTACAAATAATCTGAAAAACGTGTGGAATCCTTCCAGTGAGAGAAAACCTGAGCTCAGCAGAGTCTCATCTGTGTCACCTGAACACAAACAGGCAGCTAACACATCAGGGATTCCTTCCTGCCAGGGGAACACATGGAATGAAGAATGCAGCTTATTAATTAATCCTTGCATGGGAAGTGCATGTGCATCAGTAATGTGGAGGCAGAGGAGCAGCAGTAACGAGGCAGAACCACCCCGAGCGTGACAGGAAAATCTCTGCAATACTAAAAGGAGAAATTTGGGGGTTGTGCCTCATGGGAAGGAGAGCAGTGACTGCCAAGGGAGCAGTGCTGGAGGCCTGGGAATGAATTTCTCTCTCCCTGAACTAGGGCACAGAGGCTCAGCCTGTTGCCTTTCCTTCCAGCCTGAGCCCAAAGGAAGTTTCTAGAATGGGATAGAGATTTAGGGATGAAATTGAAGTTGTGTCTGATAATTGTGATTGATGAGTGATGAAACCCAACCTGGAGCTGGATTGAGCTGTAATGTGTTATATCCAAAGGATTAGAGAGGTCACTAACCATTCCCCAACCTATGTTATTATTAGGAGTATATTAGATATAGACTGATATTAATTACATTATAATGGTTGGCTGAAGCCTTGAGCAACCTGCTCTAGTGGAGATGCTTCTGCCCAGGGCAGGGGTTGGGGCTGGATCAGCTCTAAGATCTATTTCAACCCCTTAACAATCTATGAATCTATATTATGAATCTATACATGGGAAAGGTTCTTCCCCCAGAGTTGTTTGGGCACTGAACAGGGTTAGGTTGGATTTCAGGACAAGGTTGTTCCCCCAGAGGTGTTTGGGCACTGAACAGGGTTGGGTTGGATATCAGGACAAGGTTGTTCCCCCAGAGGTGTTTGGGCACTGAACAGCTCCCAGGGCAGTGTCACAGCCCCAAGGGGACAGAGCTCAGGAGAGTTTGGCCAATGCTCTCAGCACAGGGTGCACTGTTGGGTGTCTGGGCAGGGACAGAAGTTGGACTGATGATCCTCAAGGGTCCCTTCCAGCTCAGTGATATCCACTAAGGGCAAACTCAGAGAATTCTTCCATCCAGGAACTTGTATTGTCTTGGTCTCAGTCTTTGCTTTGGTGTCAGTGAGTTGTGGAGGTCTAGGACACTTGGGAAGTTTTGATGGTGATATTTAGAAGGCTACAAGTAGTATGGTTGATCTTAAGTATAAGAATTTGTCTTTATCCACTGACAAAAAGTAACCCAAAATGATAATAAAGCAAGATAATCCTCTCAAAGCCTAAAAACAAAGCAGCAAGGCAAAGGCCATTTCAGATCAAGCTGCTATGGCTTTTCTGAAATCCTTGACTTGGGAGAGAATTTGAAGGAATGATTTAAAAAACCCCAAATATTCATTTAAAAAATAAACAACAGTTTTGAGCTCTTTCCCATCTCTGTTATTTTGAGCTCTGTTCTGAGTCTGAATCATAGAGGTGACAAATTGGGACCACAAAAGATAACCATGTCTACATCAAGCTTCCCTTGGAAAACAGGATTAATAAAGGGCTGCTGATTATAAGCAAAGCACATAATAAATGCTCTTCCCTGAAGAAGCCATAAGAACTTGTACAGCTAAAAAGGGGTTTTATGCCTCATTGGTTGCTCAGATCACTTGAAGAAATTATAATCACCAGAGTGTTTTTCCCCTTTCCCATTCATCACTGGAAGGAGGAATGTGTTGCCATCCTGAGGGTCTGTGGTTCTATCAGCACATCCAAACATAAACCCCTGTGGTCAACATGTTGAATCTAATCAGGTTCTCCATTTCTGGGCCATATTTTATTAAACATTTTCATCACTTTCAGCTGTGCATTCATACCTCAGCAGATTTATATCTGTAATTAGGGAATGGTTATTTACCACAGAGATAAAGCTGCAAAAAGACACCTTTCAGCAGCATAATTCAAATGTCAGGAGTTACTGCCAGGTCCAGATTAATGGTACAGTTATTTCTTTTGCTACAGGTTACGAACGTGTCTCCTGCCAGAAACCTTGGGAAATGGCTCAGAAACACCAGGCAACAACTCTTAGTGTTTGTCCAGCTCAGGAAAATGAGATGTATGTGAAAGAAAGTGATCCCTCTCCAAGATCCACGTTCAGTAATGAGTTGTTTTTGTTTAACAAAGTCTCTAACAGATGGTGTTGCTAAATTTTGCCTATTAGGGCTGGTTTTGCAGAGGCCTCCACACAGTCTGATGTACCACAGGGGAGATGTTACATCTCAGCTATAGCTGGGAGCAGATTGTGTGGTGGCTCCTGATGCAACTAAGGCACCAGCTCCTGGGGTGGAACCCAGTTACAGGTGACACCAGTGGTGTCTGCAACCATTGCTGCCAAAATTACTGCCCCTGGGCAGGGGATTCTAGTAATAACACCTGGAAGATGTGGGGGCTTTAAAAAATGTGTGGTTTATTATGTGTTCTCTGTAGAAGAATCAGAGAACAGTTTGGGTTGGAAGGGATAATCTCATCCCACCCTGCCCTGGGCAGGGACACCTTCCACCAGCCCAGGCTGCTCCAACCCCATCCAACCTGGCCTGGAACACTCCAGGGATGGAGCAGCCACAGCTGCTCTGGGCACCCTGTGCCAGAGCCTCAACACCCTCCCAGTGGATGTGTCTTCGTGTCTCATGGCAGTTTCTTGCTCATTGTTATCTGAGATGATTTTGCAGGTGGTTTCTGGAAAGTCTGTGCTCAACACCATCACCTTTGTCAGCCAAGTCTCTGCTCTCACAGGAGAAACTCCCTCATTTGGGAAGCTGTGCTTTCCACAAACCCAGGTTGCCCTGGCATTAAGACAGTGCTGATGCCAACCAAGTCTACCCAACAGCTTTGTTCCCCAGGGCTGAAATACTGGAAACAACCAGTTTCTCACCAAATCCAGTGCCATGGGTGCCAGCCAAGCATCGCCAGGTCACCAGAGATCATCCTGTTGACTTGCTGCCTGTGTCTCCACTGCTCCAGCAGGAAGGTTTGGTCTCCTGATGGTGAGAGACTCACCCCTATGCTTATTCAAACCCATTTTTGGCTGGTACCAGTGGTCACCTTTGCTGAGCTCTTCAAACCCTTTGTTCTGCTGCTATGAACACTCTCATCCCTTGAAAATGGTGGTAAGACATTTGCTTTGCCTCACACCTGCAAATCTTTTCCAGCGTGAGAAACCTGTTCCTAGCTGTTCAGTCATTTCCTTCCCACAAACACACAACCTGCAATTCCTTCTTTGAATCTATTTTCTCCGTAAGCAACACAAAGTGTTGGAGGGTTTTGTGACATGGAGTTGCAAATGATCTCCATGGAGGGTGACTGTGCACGTGGAATTCAAGGGAGTAGCTTTGGGGAAACATCAGCTAGGGGAAGAAGGAAGAGAAATTTAAATTCAATTGGATTTTAGCAACTTCAGCCCTGGTTTGAATCATATTTCCATGTTTTTCTCCTTCTCCTGTGTTTGCAAGTTTTATTGCTATGGCTCTGTGTGTCTTGCAGCTATGTGAATTAGTGGCTCTGTTATTACTGAGCAGGAGATGAACTGCAGCAGCAAGAAATGCTCTGGTTCCTGGGAGTCCTGCACAGGAAAGCTGTGGAAAACCTGGAGCTGAAGCCAGATCCCAAGAGACACAGAATGGCCCCAGAACACGTGGTGGTGTGGGCCAGGAACTGCCAAGAGGAAGCTCAACTCCAGTTTTAGAACTCAATTAGCATGAAGTTTGCTGCTGGAAACAAGGACTTTTAAGGCAAAGCCTCCCTGGCTCTCCCCAAGGCCCAGGAGCTTTGCAGCTTTCCTGCTCTTCCTTCCGGCGCTGCGGAATGTGGGAATTCTGTGCTGCAAGTGAGAAATCACTTCACACCAGAGCTCCAATGGAAGCAGCAGCAGGAGCTGGATGGGTGGAAATGCCCCACATTGATGGGGTTAGGGTGGTTGGTAGCTCCTGGTTAGAGTTTTGCTGAGTGTTTCTGGGGAAGGCAAAGGAGGAATCAAAATGTGAACTGATGGGTCCTGACTGAGAACTGCACTGGTGAAATCCAACACAGGATGTGGCACAGGAAAGACAAGAACATTGTCCTGAAGTCTTTGGGTCTGGCATGTAGAGTCTGCTTTGAGGATCAAGCAGCAAATGGTTTGGTCATAGCAGTTTGACTCGAGTGTTTTCTTGCTTATATTGAAGACTTCAATTATACATTCATTGGCAATTAAACCTGTTTAAATAATGCAGCTGCTAAACTTGCCTGGTTTGGTCATTGGCTTTCCAGTATTTGCTGGGTAATTTCTGCTTCTTTGTGGTCCTGTTCCTTCCCCACATCTGCACTATCTGGAGGCCTCTCCTCTACAAGAGTGAGGATGCATTTGCTTCACCTCTTTGTGAATATATTTGGTCCATGGAGGAATTGAATCTTCTCCAGACACAAGTCCCTGCACTCCCATGTGCATTCAAAGTCTGGAACACTCCCAGTAACCAACAAAATGACCAGGTAAAGGCATTGACTAAAGGCTTGAGATCCTGCTGGTAAACCCAACGTGGAGGATATGGGCACCAAAGGCAGAGATGGAACAGATCTGCTACCCACAAGGATTGCAGTAATGGTGACTTTTTACTTCTCATTTTTTACGTGTTCATAGAATCATAGAATGATTAAGATTGGAAAAGAACTCCAAGATCATCAAGTCCAACCTTAAGTGTTCCTTAGATGTGAACAATATCATAATTGTATTGGTATAGAAATGGCAACTGAACCCCAAAATACTTTGATCTGGAGAATTTGAGCTTAGTGGGAATTAAGCAAGAAGTTTCAAGTCATTTCTGTTTGAAATACCTTCATAACTTTGGCTTCATATAAACAGAGAGAGACATAAAAGGACAGTAAAAATTCACATTTGGGAAAGGGACATTCTCCTTCCTGGCAGCAAAGATAAAGGTAATTTGCTCTGTTTCAAAAATGTTGTCAGTGGTTGCTGTGACTTCAAACAACATCGAGTTAACACTCAACACATCTTAATCCTTCTGCCTCTCAGCTCTTGTTTGATGGTGATTTATGGCTTTGAAACAAAACTCATGTTTAGGATCAATGTCTTGCTGGTGCAGTCACCATCCCTGGAGGTGTTTCAGAGGTGTCTGGATGTGGCACTAGAGGATATGGTTTAGGGGTTCCAGCAGTGACAGGTTCATGGTTGGACTTGATAATCTTTGAAGTCTTCTCCAACCTCAAGGATTTTATGATTGTAATTTAAGAAGAAAATACAAGAAGAAACACAAGAGAGTTTTGTCCTCCTTTGATGCTCTCCTGGATAACACTGAAACAGGTTACCCAGGGAAGCAGTGGATGCCCCAAACCCTGTTCAAGGCCAGGTTGGATGAGCCTTGAGCAATCTGCTCTGGTGGGAGGTGTCCCTGCCCAGGGCAGAGGGGGTTGAGGCTAGATCATCTGTAAAGTCCATTCCAATGCCTAAGAATTCTATGATTTGCCTCCTTTACTTGTTCCTCTCTGAACCAAAATCCCATTTGTTCTTTTTTCTTCCCCTTGAAAAGCATGAAAAGGAAACTTGTCAATGACTCAAACCACCAGAAAAGTTAATGGCTGTGTCCAGGACACTGAGTTTTCTTCATGGTTGTGGCAGAACTAGAACTGGAGCCCCCACAGAGTCTCCAGCCCATGCAGCTCTGTGCCCATCAGTTGTCTCTTCAATTAAATCAGCTCTGTGAAATTAACCTAGAGTCCAAGCCTGCTCTTTTAATTTCATTTTCTCTTCCTCCAAACTGAATTGCCTTTATTAAAAACCTTATAAAAAGCAGATTTATTCTTATCTGCTCATGCCAACCCTGAGCCACCTTTGGTGTGCGTTAATGTTTTCAGTTTGATTTAGGCAGAGTTATCCCCTGAGTTAATGGAGGAAGCAGAGGGGGAATAGAAGGCAACTTTTAGACTTGGAGATAAAGCAGAACACTATCAAGGTGAGTAATTAAAGGCAATGAAGGAAAACTTTTGGAGTTTAATACAAAAAGAAATGATGGTTTTAGCACTGCTGCCTGAACGTTGCAGTTCCCAGTAGGAAAAGCTTGTTTGTATCTGGGTCAAGAGGAAAAAAAAAAAGTTGCTAAAATTAAGCAACACTTCAAAGTTTGAGTTTATTAGAAGTGAGTAAGAAACCCTGAATTTACATATGGTGCCAAGGAGGTTTTCGGAACAGGATGGGGAAGTTGTGTTTGAGTTCTTCCTTAAATATTTACAGGCAAATGAAACCTCTGTGTTATGGTTCTGTAAATATCCACATCAGCTTTCCACCTTTCATTAGAAAGACCAATATTTGCTGGATTGAATCCCTGACCCCCAGGTGAGATGTGCAGGGAGGTGGGACAGGGAGCAGGAGCTCCACACTGGCTGCTTCAAAGAGAACTAAATGGCCACAAATGGTTTAATATTCTATAGAAAATACACCAAATGTTTGAGCAGGAAAAGTTCTTTTCACTCAGCTGAAGTGTCCCAGGTGTCTGTCCTGCTAGTGGTTTTTGTGGGTCTCATTTCTCCTTGCCTTTGCTTTGGTGATCAGATGCTCTCCAGGGATCACAAGGCTGATGCTGTGTTCCTTGCTGGCACTGCTTAGCTTTGTGTTTGCAATGTTATATTTCAATGGAAGCATGTGCAAATTCCCTTAATTTTTGCTAGCCTTTATTTAAATCACACGTGATTAATTGCCCACTGCAGCAAAGCTCAGCATCCCTTCCCAAAACTGCTGCATGTGCTTCTGATGGAAAGTCCTTACTGAGAAATTCAAACCCCTGAGGAAATGCTGCACCTCAATTTGGGGTTGGGTTGGTCTATTAGCTGTAAATTCCTGAGTAACATTTGCCCATAGATGGTATTGTCCAAGGCAAAGGAATTCCATGCTTCCCACCTGATGGTAAGCAGAGAAGGGCAATGCAGAGAGATGTCCCAATGCCCCTCCATGCCCCAATTCCCTCTGGCTGGAATGGTTCTCTGTGGTTTATCAGTCAGAACTTCCATCCCATATTTTGTACCATCCCTGGTTTTGTGTGGAAGCCCTCAAAAAGCTTTTTTTTTTTCCCCTTCTCAGAGCTGTCTTGTGCATCACAAACCCCACATTGTTCTCTGTGTGTTGCTCTGCATTTATCTCATGTCATCTTTGTGCAGGAAAGGAAAAAACACACAGCTCCTCTCACTTAGCACCGTTGGGACAGAGCCACAGATGAAGAGCAAGCAATCAACATGTCAGGATAAAATTAGACTGCCACAGAGTACAAGGTTTGATCCAATATCTGGATCAGCTTTGGGTTTCAGCTGTGCATATCACAATAGAGTGAGACTTGCTGAAGGTGTTGGGCAGGAAGGAGCTCTTTGCACAGATGCTGGGAAAAGGGGGTAGGGTGAAATTAGCTATTTTATGCTATTACCTCAAGGTTTAATTGTAGTTCTAAATAAGAAATCACTGTCAGAGGCTCTTCTTGTTGTGTTTCTGTGCCTCGGAGTGGGCTCCTGGTTGTCTTCAGTGGAGAGAGCCAGGATGGAGACTGCAGCAGTCCTGGGAGTTGGGAGTATTCCTACACAAACCTCCCAAGCATTCCTGTTTCCCACTCTCTGGGTTTCACTGGGGGGTCATTTTGAAGCCAGAAAAATGGAATTGGTTAAATAAGGTGGGAGATGGCTCTGGCAGCACCCCCAGCACCATCCACTGGCACCAGAGCCAGCCCAAAGCAGAGCCCTGAGCCAGACCCAGCTCAGTGCTGGATCCCCAGCCAGGACCTGCACTCTGCAGACCTTGGCCTGCTTGCTGGCATGGCCAGAGCCCTTACAGGCAGCTCAGAGAAGGTTTGGGGGGGATTATGACACTGTCCCAGGGGGC
>NW_008673534.1:311-11759 GCF_000695815.1 Acanthisitta chloris | reverse complement strand
TTGGGGTGGGGCTGGGAGCATCTCTGAGCTCCATTCCAACCCCTAAAATTCTATGATTACAAATTGCACAGAAAACATCTACATCCTGGCATCTTATTTTCAACAAAATGACTTAATACCTTCGACAAATAATCACAGAATCATAGAATTTAAGGGTTGGAATGGACCTTACAGGTCATCTAGTCCCAACCCCTGCCCTGGGCAGGGACACCTCACTAGAGCAGGTTGCACAAGGCCATATATAGAATAGTATTTCTTTCCACTTAAATGGGAAAAAATAATGCAAATATTTAAAATGTTCATTCAAATATGTTTGATTTGGGCCAGACAAAGTGTTTTGGTTAAGTTGTAGCACCTAACAGAGCTGAAGTGCCACAAGGTGGGAACTGTGCTGTCACAACCACCTCTGGCTGTGCTCTGCTCAATAAAAGCCTTTCCCTAATTGTTTTACAGCTTCTACCAGGACTCTGCTCAATGGGAATTGTCTCCCCAGGTGAGTCATGAGGATGTCTGAGGTTTGGCAGGGAATTGTGTGAGGGCATTGAGCAGTGCCTGTGTTTAACCCTTCAGCCATCCTGGTAAGGGCAGAGCCACTGATTCCAACTAATTGAGGATAAAAATCCCTTCTCTTTTGGGCATAAAAATATTGCTACACACTCACACAGCCTTTTTGGAGCACTTGTGGCCCATTTAATCTCCTGGTTAAGGGCTTTAACCTGGTTCTGCCTGTACCCAGCCCTGGGATGGGTGTGAGGATGCTGCAAGGATGTCCTCACTCCTCCTGGTGTTTAATTCTCCTGCCCTGCTCTGCCAACAGCTCTCAAATTAATGCTCCAATCTTTTAAATTAATGAGTTTTCATCGACCTCAGTGCAAGTGGATCAGCTCTGAGACTGTCAGCCCACCCAGCTGTCCTCACCGGGGCTTCAGCTAAAAGTAGTTCACCTACTTTCAGGCTCAGTGCAGCACCTCAGAGCTCATCTCTGAAGCTGTGCCATTCCCAGCTCATTAAAGCCTCCAAACGTGTCCTGCTGCTCTGGACAAAGAGGCCTTTAATAATGGCATTTCTCACTTTGTCCTGCAGTAACTCCAAGTTATTTTGAGTTCTTTTCTCTACTCCTTTAGCTCAAGCAACTGGTCTGGGAAGCTCTTATCAGCTCAAAATTTCCTGGGAAAGCAAATTCAACACCTGCATTTGGCAAATCCCTAAATGAAGGTTGGAAACTCTTATTGCAATAACAAAGCAGCTCAAATATAAATATACTAGTGGAGCAGCTCATAGGTGATGGAGATGTTTTCAGTCACTGTAAATTGCTTTTTTTCATGTGGAAAACACAGGGAGTCTTGAAGAGGGAATATTTTGGAATGGCTGAGCTGTCACCTGGGATGGAGGAACCTCAGTATTTGAGGATCCATGATGAGCACAGCCTGGAGAACATCTTGATTTTGGTTAACAGTGGTCCCTGATGTTGTTTAAAAGCTCTTTCAAGTGGTAGGACACAGGAGAGGAAGAGGGGGAAGGACTTGGAATCATGGTGAGTAGAACCTGATGTATACCCTGTGCTCCAGACCATGCTGCCACCCATGGAAGCACCTTGGGGAGGCTTTGCTGCCCCCAGACTCAGAGCTATTCCCTGGCCCCATGTGGTGTGGTTGGATGGAGTGAGATCCACAGCAAGGACACAACTCCCCTGTGCCCCAGCAAACTGGAGGATCCTCTGGAGATGGACATCAGGAGCTAGTGGCTCACAAGGTGACGTTGAGGGAGGTGGAGCCAAGGGAAAATTCATGTAATGGAGTATAATAAGGCATAAAACAAAGTCATGGTTAAGTCCCAATCCTCAGTCTGGCAGAGCCAATGAAGAAGGGTAAAATATACACTATAAACCACATCAACAGAAAAGGATGTGTTACCTGACCAGGTCATCAATATATTTTGCCTGAGTTTGTTTGTTGCTTCACACAGGGATCAAACCTTGCCTAGACTAGGATTTCTACACAATGAATGAGGAAAGACATGCAGGGAATAAATAAAACACAGGAGGAAAAGATCTCCACTATACAAAATGTGCACAGCCATGAAGACACCTAAAAGAGAGCTAAAACTGAATTTCCCAAGAGCTCTCCTGCCTTCTGTCATAAAATGTTCCCAAACAATCTCATGACTCAATTCCTGCAGCCAATGAAGTAGGAAGAATTACATAAGATCCTTGTTGTTTGCTTTATTTTATGCTTAACTCCTATTCTCAATGATTCATTATCAAGCTTTGGCAGAACTAATTAAGCAGAGAGCAGCAGTGAGAGTGGCTGATAATGCAATACCTTGCTCAGTGGGGACTCAACTGGGATCTCTCCTCGTGGAGAAACAGCCAACAGCAACCACTGGTTTGGTGGTTTGCTCATAGCTGTGGGCTGGGCTGGTCCAAAGGGGAAGGGTTAGGTTGGATTTCAGGACAAGGTTGTTCCCCCAGAGGTGTTTGGGCACTGAACAGCTCCCAGGGCAGTGTCACAGCCCCAAGGGGACAGAGCTCAGGAGTGTTTGGCCAATGCTCTCAGCACAGGGTGCATTGCTGGGAGTGTGTTGTGCAGGAGTTGAACTGATGGTCCTTGTGGGTCCTTCCAGCTCAGGAGATTTTATGATGCTATATAATTAGTAGGTAAGTTACTTCTTGACTCTCTATTTCTGTAACTTTCTATTAAAACAAACAACAGAACGCAAAAATTACTGAAATTATTTTCTTTTCTATGTTTGTCTTTAGTTAACTAAAAACAGTGACATTCCCAAAAGGACACATTCTTAAAGTCAGGAAGGGATGAGTGTGAGGACACTGCATGTGGCTATGGGAAGTGTCCCTGCCCATGGCAGGGTTTGGAATGAGATGGTCTTTAAGGTCCCTTCCAACCCAAACCATCCTGTGATTTTATGCCTGATCTTTTAATGCTGATGTGAACAGTCCAGTGAGCTCACAAACCCCTGGAAGCAGTTTACAAACAAAACCTTTCTGACCCATGTTTGATACAGGCAAAATCATCCATCAGAGAATCTCTGCACTGCTCTGTACACACTGATTTGGGGAAAAAAAACAAAAGTAATTCAATACTCCTAGGCAGTAATGGCAAAACATCAGGGACTCCTTTACAGGGATGTGAGCCAGTGGGTCCATTGGCACCACAGAGGCTTCAGCTCTGCCCATCCCAGCACAATCAGCTTTGCCCCAGCAGTGCCCAGGCTGCAGCATGGAATGTGTGGGAACACCTCAGAGAGACTTCCCCATCCCACAGCCTGGTCAGCACAGGTGGAGCCTCCCCAGCTCTTCCCAACAACATAGGAATCAAGTCTTAAAAAACCCCAAACCAAACCAAACTCAAAACCAGCCCGTAAATCCAAAGGCATTTTTATCTCCATGGCTGAAAGCTGCTGCCCAGCAGCATTTCTGTAAGCAGAGATGATAATATCACCTATCTCCTGGAACTCAATTGCTGCTTTGAGCCACCAGTGATGAGCAAGATAGAAAAAGCCAGGAAAAAGTTATTAATTCTGACTCAGTGAGAGGCAAGTGCTGAGCTGGGAGAGGCTCAGGGATGTGTGCTGAGGGCTGAGAGTGAAGGCACTCATTGAATAAGTGCTGATGAAGTGAGCACTGATGTTCTGTGAGCTCAGTGAGGCAGCAAAGAAGGCTGTGGTTGATCACTTAAGTAACAGCCACGTCAGAACACGTGCAGAGTGGCCTGAGGAAGCAATGGTGGCTCAGGTGCTGCCAGTGGTGGTTTCTGCAGGATGGATGGTGCTTCCTGAGGAGGAGTTGAGAGCTCTTTCAGGGAAACTCTCAACCAGAAGTTTGGCAGGAGGAGAACACCTGAAGCCTCAGCACAAGGATGTGTTGTGAGCTGATCTGCCCTGGAAGGGAATAACCACTGTGCCCTAACCAGGGCTGGGACAAATGGCACCACTCAAAGGTGTTTTTTAGAAGCAAATAAACCATTTTGGTTTATGGAAGTTGAGGCTGTTCAGCCTGGAGAGGAGAAGGTTGTGTGGAGAGCTCAGAGCACCTTGCAGGAGCTGAAGGAGCTCCAGGGAAGCTGCAGAGGGATCTGTGTTAGGAGCTGCAGGGACAGGACAAGGGGCAATGGGGAGAAATTGAAAGAAGGAAATTTAGGCCAGATCTCAGGCAGAAGTTTTCCCTGTTCTGGTGGTGAGACCCTGGCCCAGGGTGCCCAGGGAGGCTGTGGCTGCCCCAACCCTGGCAGTGTTCACAGCCAGGTTGGATGAGCCTTGAGCAACCTGCTCTGCTGGGAGGTGTCCCTGCCCAGGGCAGGGGTTGGGGCTGGGTTATCTCTAAATTCCATTCCAACTCCTAAAATTCTATGATGATTCCATAATTTTCTGTTTGAACTCTTTGGTGGGAAAAGAAAAAGTCAAGTATATTGAAAGCACTTTGCTTAAAGTTGGCAAAGCTGTAGAAGACAGAATAGAAGTGCTCATGGCTGGGAGGAAAAAGCCTCTCCAGAGTATCCTGAGTGATTCCATCAGCTTTAATGCCACTTTGTCCCTCAGAAAACTCCAGGCAGTATATCAGGCTGGGGAGGAGGGGACCTGCCTGTGCTGCCTGGATCAGTTTATTGTCTGCCACGACAAAACTATCATTATTTGGAGAAAGCTGTTATTTAATTATGGAGAATGTGCAATTCCTTCATTTTTCATTCAGCTTTGGAGAGATGTTCCAAGCATTAAACGAATCAAAATATTCTCAGTAAATAAGAGGCTGAGAGAATAATAAGTGTTTGAGGAGAAGAAGTTATTGTTGTCAGTGAATTGCAGCCCTGGAATGATTTGGCTGAAGTGCCTGACTGAGCTGTGAGCTGAAATATCTGTGATCTCCCAGGAATGGGTTTCAAGTGACTCCTGTGGAATTGATTGATCCATTCCTCTCAGAGGCTTGGATGGCTTTCAGGCCAGGGACAGGTATTGATGGGGTTTCAGGGGGATGTGTGGAAAAAATGCCTCAAGTCTCCTCTGGTACCAAGGCAGAGGTGACTGAAGGAAGGTGAGTTCCTGTTTAGAATGTGGGAATTGCTGAGAACTGACCCAAAATTCCTTCCTGGGAGGAACAAGACCCTTCCTTCCCTACCATCATCATCTTCCCCTGGCAGTGGGAATGGTGGACTCCTTTCCCTGACCATGTGCCACATAGAATCACAGCCTCATTTAGCTTGGAAAAGACTTTGAACCCATCAAATCCAGTGGTGAATCCAACACTGCCAAATCCACATTGTTTCACAATGGTTTGTTTCCCCAAAACCAGCAAGTTTGGCTGTAAAATTGATATTTAGAAGGAGTTTGATTTGATTTTTGGTTTCAGTTTTGGCCATTTCTGAAACTTTCTTCTTGATGGCAACAACTGAGGTTTGAGAATCCAAATTCCAGTGAAGATCCCAAGACTCCTTGACAGTATTTCCCCCTGGTCACCCTGCAAGGTCTGTACATTAGTCTGGTGGGATTTTACAGCAATAACCTGTATTGAAATGGCAACATTCACCATCTCTGCACTTGTAAAACTCACAGTGTAATATTATTTTGGTCTCATGACCAATATTCCCTTTCCAAGTGTGCCAAACTCCTAATACAGGCAATGATATATCCTAGTGCAAACCACAACACACATCAGAGCAGTGGCTGTTCCTGCACTCTGAATAGAGAACCTTCTGCTCTGTTAGCACTGAGCCTGTCCATGGTGAAGGGACTCTGGGAAGGTTCCTACCTTGGCAGTAGGTGCCTGAGCTCCCTTGCAGGTTGGTGAGAGCTCCTGTGTCTCTGTGCCAAGGCTCCTCCCTCCCCATGGGAGGATTGAGTGATTTTGAGATGTGACCTGGGGACGTGGCACCATCACATGCAGTGAGCAGAGCAGCAGGTGAGGGATCCACCCCACTCTGCTGGGTCACAGAGCATCTGCCACTGCTGTGGGATGGCAGGGAAGTGTCCCCATGGGGCAGCCCCACGGGGAGCCTGGTGCCACGTCAGCCACAGAGTCCCTCTGGTTCGTGGCATCTGCTGGCACCGCGGTGAGCACGGAAACCTCTCCAGCAAGGACTTGGACTGGACCCCACAGCCACCAGCTTGGCTTCAGCTGCCAGCCAAGAGCTCTCTCCTCCTCCCACAGCCTTTGGCTCTTTAAAGCAGCAGCAGTCAGGGCACAGAAGCAGCACCTGGGAAGGAACTGAAGATGGGAAGTGACTCTATGTGTGTGATGTTGTGACCTTGGAGAGCATCAAAGGGACAGAAATGGTTCTCTGCACAGAGTGGCTGAGCTTGGCTCTCAGAGCTGCTTTGCTCTTACCCAGGGTCACATCAGTGTGTGTTGTAACAGAGAATTAGGCCAAGATACTTCATTTAGCACAGAGTGTTCATTGGATTTTTTCTCTTTCCAGACTTGGAAACAATTCCTCACATGTACTAGAGATTTAATACCATCATAGGTTTGATCAATTACAATCAAGTTATTAATTATACTGTATGTTAATATTTTATAATGCAATAAGATAGAAAATGAAAAATATTTGTTATCTTATCCGAATAAAGAGATCTAAACTCCTGCATCCTTGAAGGGGATTTGCTGTGCCCTGTCCTCCCTGTCAGAGCCACTCTGACACCTTCTCTTTTGAAACAGCAACAGCAAAGCCTTGAGTTAAGGATCTGAGTTTTTCTCTGGCCTCTGCTCCATTATTTTCTGCACAGCAGATAAGCAGCAGCTCTGGCTCCTGGCCCAGCCCTGACTTCACCCAACAAATTAATTGCTTGTACCACGTCCATTACAGTTGTCCAAACTGACCTCTGACTGCAGCAGCCTCTGAGCCACATCACCACACTTGGAGAGACTGGATGATTCCTCCATCCTGCCAGTGCATTATTCTTTGCTTTGCTTCCCCTCCTTGGGCCCAACAGGGCTTTGTGTTCACTCTGCCAGTTGCCCAGACAAAAGCAATGTTCAATTATGCAGCAGCTCTGCAAGTAACTGTGGGTGAGATCCTGCTGTGGTGGAGATGGTGCTGCTCCCCTCAAAGACACCAGCAACGATGCTGATTCCTCTCTGGCAAAGCCTTTCCTTACCCAGTAGCAATTTGGCTGCAGCCACCAATTTATTTGACAGAAGAGTTAAGAAACAGTTTGGAATCTGCTCTTGGATGTGTTTAACGACTCTTTACCTCTAAACAAATTCTCTTGCTACAAATATCAGGTTTGGGTTGGGGTTTTCGGGTGTTATTGTGATTAGGTTTGGTTTATTTTCCTGGTGAATTTTTCTTTTCATTTGTGGGGTTTGTTTGTTGGGTTTTTTGTGAAGCAAACCTCAGCTGGGGGAGGTGGAGCATGTTAGTGGCACATGCAGGCAGTGGGAGTGTGCTGGGGGTGGTAGAGACATGGGTGGGACTTTGGCTTCTGGGTCCTACCTGGGGTGGTAACTGTGCCAACACCCAGTGCCAACCTCCTGGGCATGTGCTCCTTTGGGTGAGGGAAACAGAGCAGCTTCATTCTTGTCCCAGGAAGCCTCCAGGCTGTGCTGGTGTGAGGGCAGAGCTCCCAGGGTCAGACAGGACACGTAACCAACGTGTTCACCATCCCTGGGAGCTCAGTGAGTGCCTCGTGCTGGGAGTTTGGTACACGAGTGACTCAGTGCCAAGTGAAACACAAAATGTCACATTGCAATGACTTTCCCACCGTTCCCATATGCTTCTGTCAATATTCCCATTAAAACCATAAAGCACTGGGCTCCTGCAATAGCATCACTTTGTGAGCTGTTCCAGGTTACAGCGGCGGCTCCAACGGGATTGAGTGCGTCGTAAGCTGAGGAGAGGAGAAGTTACCTCTGGAGTGGACATGAGTCAATTCTCCTTAGGAGCTGCTGCTTGAATCCACTCAGAGAGGCTGTGCTGGTGGGCTGCAAGGGAGAGGAGGATTTGTTTAGCTGCAGTGCAGGTGGGATACACTCACTGCCGGGTTTAGTCAGCAGGGCCTCTCCTCCAGGTGCTCAGCAACCCAAACTGGCATCAGAGAATCTGAGAATCATCAGGGCTGGAAGAGAACTTTCAGATCACCAAGTCCAACCATTAACCTGTCACTGCTGTAACCCCTAAACCAGATCCTCCAACACCAGATCCAGACACTCCTTAAACACTTCCAGGGCTGGTGACTCCACCACCTCCCTGGGCAATATTCCCATGCCTGACCACACAGTCCTGGGAGTTCAGTGCTTGTTTGTCATAGAATTGCTAAGGCTGGAAAAGACCTTGAAGATCATCAGGGCCAACCATTGACCTGTCACTGCTGTAACCCCTAAACCAGGTCCTCCAGCACCAGATCCAGACACTCCTTAAACACCTCCAGGTATGGTGACTCCACCACCTCCCTGGGCAACATCCCAGTGTCTGAACACCCTCACAGGGAAAAAGTTCTTTCTAATATCTACTCTGATTCTCAAATCACAGAACCAGAGAGAGAGTCACAACCATTTTGATTGGCAAAGGCCTTTCAGATCATCAAACCCAAATGTTTCTCCCCAGAAAACCATGGCAGATGCTCAGGCTATTATTGTATCTAGTTTCTTGCCTGTAGAGCCAGATTGGGTGTAGGTAGTGCCTGCACACAGGGGATGGAGCTCAGGTATGATGGAAGGGACATTTCAGCCTGGTTTGAGGTTAGACTGAAAGGGCAGGAAATCAAAACCTGATAAACAGGTTTTATTCAGACAACATCATGTGCTACTTGTTGCCCTGGGAGCCAAGTACCTAGAAGAGTGGAAGTGGGACTGGGCACTTTTAGGGATATCAGGAATATTCAGGGTTAATGAGGACTTATATCAATTTTGTAATTTAATTAGAGTAATTTTTTATGCTTCAGGGCTTAAATCAGCTTCTCTAGATGAGTGACCAGGGTGAGACTTGTGGTAGGAACAGATTAGATATCTGTATATTGCAAAGCTGCTGCCTCTTCTTCTGACACATCTGCTGCTCTTCCAGGACATGATACAGGGCTGGGATAGACCTGGATCTGCTGTGTCAGTTCCTTTGTTTCTTAGGGAATCTGGTGTGGAATATATACACTGATTTTTTTAGGTAAACCAAGGTGTGAGGAAAAGGAGGGTGAAGTAAAGAGCAGATGACCTTTCTGTGATTTGAGAGGATAAAAATATGGATGTATATGAACATAACTGCCCAAAGGAAGAACACCCAACCCAAATTAAGAAGGCTTCAAAATTGTGAAGCGAATTCCTGCAAACCAATGAGATTTATTGGGGAAAAAAAGGGATTAATCTGTACATCCTTTCTGAATTTGAGCACTTAAGGCAAACTTCAGTCATGATTGCAAACTCTTCTCCACAACCACTACAGTCAGATGGCTTAAATAATACTAAGTAGAGGTAAGATTGTGAATGAGGAGCTCTGAGTGGGCAAATGGAGACCAAGCACTGAAGAGCTCACACTCACATGGAAAAATAGAAGGAGCTGGTGTTAACAAGGAGGAACTGGGAAGGAAGTCACATTGTGCAGCAGTTGAAGTGGCAGGAGGGGTTGGGATGTGTTTGTGCAGCAAAGATGGGGAATGGGTGCTGGTTCAGCTCCACCTGGACTGGCAGAGACTGGGAGGGGAGTGGGTGTCTGCCCAGGGGCTGTGGGAAGCACCTGGGAACCCTCTCAGCACATGTGTGCCCCATCTGCTCGGGAATTTCCTCTCAGGATGATGGTGGTGGATTCTCCTCCATGGAAGGGGCTGTCAGGCATTGGAAGGAGCTGGAATCACCATCCCTGGAGGTGTTCAAGGAATGACTGGATGTGGCACTCAGTGCTGTGGTCTAGTTGATATGGTAGTCACAGCTTGGACTCAATGATCCTGGAGTTTTTTCCAGTCTCAATGATTCTGGGATTTGGTGTGAAATGTGGGATTGTCAGGGAGGGAAGTTTGTGCTTTCAGCCACTCATGGATCAAATGGTAAACACCAAGGCCTGGGAGATGACAGAAGCTGGATCTCAGTACACACATTACAATGAAATAATCTTTTATGATGATTTCAGTCCATAATAAAACTAAATATTTGGTCCCGAGCCCCAAAATTATCATTTCTAGTGGAGAACTCCAGCTGCTTTTATTGCTGTTGATGCCTGTTATATCCTGGCTCTACTGCAAAATCCTCTGACCTGCTACATATCCAGCTCTGCTGCTGCTCTCCAAACATCCCTTTCACCAGGGAACACTCATTGCCTGCTCTGGTTCTGGTGCTATTTCAACAGCACCAGTTTGGAGTCCTTGCTCATAGGAATGTCTGCCAAATACGAGTGGACACAGAACCAATGTAAAAAGAAAGGAGAAAAAGCTGGACAAAATGGTAAGGACACAATTTTAAAAATACAGAGATTTTTCAGGTGTTAAAATGGCTTCATGATTTCTGGAAGATGTGTCACTAAGCCCTAGTCAGCCTCATCTCTGTCAAGACCTGAGCAGCACAGCCAGACTGGTCACGCTGCAGCTCTTCAGTGTGGGGAGAGAAAAAATTTGGCAGGGCCAAAACAGATAAAACCCATCAGTTTTTACTGGTGTTTTTTACTGCTACAGCAGTAACTGTTGTGTTCCTCTGACTTCACTGAGGTATAATGTGTTGGAAATTAAGCAATCACTGGAGCTGTCTCTGAGTAACACTGGACTGCTTGGGGTTAGCTTTGCTTTAAGGTCCTTCCAACCCAAACCATCATGTGATTCCATGACTGGGCAGGTTGAACACATTGAGTGCTGCTGGTCCTGTGTGTGTTCAGGGCCAAATGATGGACAGAAATTACATGTGATCTGGTATTTATGAAAGAGGTTGTCTCCAAAAAAAAGTGCTTGGTGTGGTGGGAACCAGGTGACAGAGATGTATTTGGCATTCCAAGGTCCTTCCAACCCAAACCATCATGTGATTCCATGACTGGGCAGGTTGAACACATTGAGTGCTGCTGGTCCTGTGTGTGTTCAGGGCCAAATGATGGACAGAAATTACATGTGATCTGGTATTTATGAAAGAGGTTGTCTCCAAAAAAAAGTGCTTGGTGTGGTGGGAACCAGGTGACAGAGATGTATTTGGCATTCCTCTTGAACTGGAATGTGACCGGGCATGGATTTGCTGGTCAGCAGGGAATGGCAACAGGTGCTGTCTCTTTGCATTTTGCAGTTTTGGGGAGAAGGGAACAAACCCAGCACGTTCCAGCACCCTCGAGATCTGGGTGTGCAGAATAAAAAACGGGTCTGAAGATCTTTAAATAGAATGAGATCAGCTGCATCCCTTTGGTTTTGGGAATATGGGGTTACATCCAAACTCCTCCTCCTCCTCACCGGCTCCATTGGTACCCACCTCAGCGGGAGGAGGGTCTCGTTTCCATGTCAGAATCCCGACTGCTGGCTGGGATGCTCTGGGCTGGCTGGATGCTC
>NW_008673534.1:0-250 GCF_000695815.1 Acanthisitta chloris | reverse complement strand
CGCTGCCCTCCCAGCCGGGAGAACGAGCAGGAGGATGCTAACGATGATGATGATGATGATGATGATGATGGAGAGAATGCTCCAGTGGGGCTGAGCGAGCATCCCCTCGGGAGGAGCCTTTGGCATCATCCCGGCTCCCCCTTCCCCAGCTCCGGGGGACCGGGGAGCGGCACCTGGGGATCCCCAGCCCGCGGGCGGGGGCAGCGCGGTCGCCGCCTCCTGGCTCCATCCCCATCCCCATCCCGATCCC
>NW_008673533.1:0-242 GCF_000695815.1 Acanthisitta chloris | reverse complement strand
CACTCCTGCAAGGTACTCACTGGGCAGAACTGGCTGCTCGTTGTAACCTGGGCAAAGAGACAGAGAGAGGGTCATGAGCTGGCGCTGAAGCTGTGGAAGGGACAGGAAAGGGGAATGGCTGCTGCAGAATAGCAGAGGAGGCAAAGAAATGAGCATAGGTCACCATTGACATAGAGGCTGTCCTTGTCCAGGCTGTAGGGGCCCAGCTGTGTGATGGCTCTGGGCTTGTTGCTCACTTCGTG
>NW_008673532.1:0-460 GCF_000695815.1 Acanthisitta chloris | reverse complement strand
ATGTTCGGGAGCCTCGCCCTTTTCTAGAGCTGTCTGGATCAATCCATGGCAAATGGTAGGACTGTCCTTCCACACCTGGGGCAATCGGTTCCAGGTGTACTGCACGCCCCTCCAGGTGAAGGCAAACTGGGGCCTGCACTCTACTGCCAGAGGAATGGAGAAAAAGGCATTTGCAACATCAATGGTCACATACCACTTTGCTGCCTTGGATTCTTGCTCGTTCTGAAGCTCCAGCATGTCTGGGCGTGTACGGCAGCACTCAGTGGTGGTGTTACTTCATTCAGTCCACGGTAATCCACCGTCAGTCTCCATTCTCCACTTGCCTTATGCACTGGCCATATTAGGGCTGTTAAAGGGTGAACAAGCGTTATTCACCCAGCCCTTGGCTCTCCAGCTCACAAGTCGTCATATGGATGGGGACCACAGAGTCTCTGTCGGGGAGGTATTGCCGACGGTGCAC
>NW_008673531.1:4897-9241 GCF_000695815.1 Acanthisitta chloris | reverse complement strand
GGTGATGTATGGCAGATTGATTTTTCTAAATTTCCAAGAAAGGGGGGCTTTCAGTACCTTTTGGTACTAACAGATACATATTCTGGGTGGCCAGAAGCATTCCCATGCAGAACAAACAAGGCTGGAGAAGTTACCAAAGTGTTGTTAAATGAAATAATACCCTGATTTGGGGTACCCCAAGTTATATCATCAGACAGAGGACCACGTTTTTGTGCTAACATAGTGCAAGCAGTTTGTACAGCATTAGGCATTAATTGGCAACTATACACTCCATATATCCATATAATCCACAAGCAAATGGGCAAGTTGAAAAAATGAATCACTTGATCAAACAACAAATAGCTAAAATTTGTCAAGAAACAAATCTGTACTGGTATCAAGCTTTACCCATAGCGTTAATTGGAATTCAGGTAAAGCCAAGGTCTAAAGAGAAAATTTGCCCTTTTGAAATCCTATATGGAAGACTTCATGGAATAAATATCAGCAGTCCTGCAACAGTGAGTGAAATGGGTAACCAACAGATATATATAGTTACCTAATTGCGCTAGGTAAACAGTTAGAAAAAGACTCAGATTTGATTATGAAACATCAAGTCAAACCTCCTGATCATAAATTGCATACCATAACTCTGGGTGATTTGGTATATGTTAAGAATTTTACAGGAGATCCTTTACAGGAAAAGTGGAATGAAGCCTTCCAGGTGCTCCTAACAATGTTTACAGCAATCCAGATAAAGGAGAGACCTACCTGGATCCACTACTCCAAAGTAAAGAAGCCCCCAAGCCCTGGATGGAGAGCTGAGGAAATAGAGCCATTGAAACTGAGAATTCTCTGGAGTTAAGAAAGAACGAGCAGATATGGAATTGATGTATATTTTGATGTTCTTGGGGCTGTTTAGGAAAGATAAAGCCTGGGAAACAGGCAAATACTGTCAGAAAACTTTAGAGAAAGATATCTTATAATAAGTAAAAGAATTTACTTAGTGCTTAGAAAGGGGGGAATAGATAAGGAGTAGTAGGCCCTAAAAAGCCATTAAGTGCCAGCTGAGGGAGGGGATGGTGACAATGATTTCTGAGAATTAATTGTAATATTAATGACCACCCATCCCTGGAAATAATGAATATGCATGAGAATGTAATGTCTAAAAATTGATATCTTATAATAAGTAAAAGAATTTACTTAGTGCTTAGAAAGGGGGGAATAGATAAGGAGTAGTAGGCCCTAAAAAGCCATTAAGTGCCAGCTGAGGGAGGGGATGGTGACAATGATTTCTGAGAATTAATTGTAATATTAATGACCACCCATCCCTGGAAATAATGAATATGCATGAGAATGTAATGTCTAAAAATTATTAAGTTTTTGTCCCTGGTTGCACAAGTTTGGTGATCCCTCTTGTGGAGCGATCCCTCTTGTGCTCAGTGCTGAATAAACAAATAATCTGCTACTCAGAGATACAAGTCTGTGAGTAGTTCTTTTCCAGCTTTTCTTGGCATAGTAGCTAGGTACTTCCCAAAGAGAATTTCTGCTGGTGTTAGTCCTGCATGTTATTTTGGAGTATTCTGGACATCTTAGAGCCAAATTTAAGGCTTCTGGCCTTTTCTTGTGCATGCTCATATTTTTTCTATCTTGCTTTTAATATCCTATTCATCCTTTCTACTTGTCCTGAAGATTGTGCGCGATACGGTGTATGTAAATTTCTCTCTATCCCCTAAGTCTTATACAGCTGCTTGGTTATATTTGCTGTAAAATAAGCATCTCTGATTCTTATAGATGTTAACTCCTTTCCTTTTTCCCAGATGTGCTGCATACATCAAAGCTACCAGTTCTGCTCCTTACGTGCTCATTCTTGCTGTGACTACTTGTACTTCTATTACCTGTTGCTGACTCACCACAGTATACCCAGACCATCACTGAACTGGCAGGTAATAGGATGAGTCATCTACAAATAGAGCTAGATATGGGTTATGTGAGATAAGTTATCAGTTAAATCAGTCCATGGTTTTCTTGAAATATGTATAATTTGCTCTCCCTGGTGATATTTTCCACCATCAGGTAGAGGCATTAGGCCTGCTGGATTCAAGGTGTTACACCTTTTTAAGATTATTTTATGTGCTGTTAGAAAGATCAGTTCATATCAATTCACTCAAGGTGGAGTAACCCAGAAACAGCTTGAGTTGGTGCCTCCGAGGATGGAGTCTGAAGAAAAGAACCCCTGGTCTTTAAAATCCTCACAGTCAGCTGTGTCTCTCAGTGTCCATTCTCCTGGCTGGCAGCTACCCATCTTCATGCCCTTTGTTATGCAACGAGTTTGCGGTTTACAGCCTCTTGTCTCTGGCTCCTTTCACCCAGATCACAACACGCAACAGGCACCATGGCATGCAAACCGAGCTACCTGCACTGAAAGTGTTCGTTAACACTAGCTGAAGACTATCTGCAAACTCAGTGAGTCGTACTGGTATGGCTGAGTGCAACTTGATTTGTGGCAGTGTTTTGTCTTTTCTATATGTCTCCAAACTGATAATTTAATTTTTTGCATTTCTTAATAGATCCTCATCTTTTCTGTCATTAATGATTTGTCATGTAGGTCTATGTTAGGCTAGGGGGGGAGTCTGTTTCACCTCTCTTCCAGACATTCTAGCCCCTTGCTTGTAAAGTGAGTCAATATTTGGAGCAGGCTTTTCTTCTCCAGGACATGATCTTTTGTATTTATTTTCAAAATTAGGATATAAAACTAGAAACAAATTGCTTAGCTAGTTGAGGTGTTGTTATGAAGCTGCTGAAAGTCTGAATAGGTTTGGCTGCAGGTTCCCTCTCCTGCCTGCTCTTCAAGTGTGGAGGATGAAGACAATTTTATATTATCATCCGTATGCAAAGGATAGTATCTTGTGATCAACAGATTCTTTCTGCCTTCCTGTTCTTATCCCAAATAACTGAGCATAGCCTATATCTGGGGCATTGCTACACTGAAGTTCCAAGGTACAGCTGGAGAAGGCAATTATTTGAAGTATTGTATTCTCATAGGAAAATGTCAGTTTAGAGTAAGATGCAGATAACCCTTAACAGGTGCATATTAGGTTTTAGCATGCTTCTTCAGCACATGGTGAAATTAGAATTATTTGAGAGGAAAACAAATTCACTTGGCACATACTAAGCTCCTACCAATGCCTTGGTAATTGACAGTTTGACTAAATTCATTCAACCAATTGTCATGTACCAAGAGACCCAACATCACCTCCTTTCTGTTCAATAGAAGGACTTCTACTTCTGAAATAATGAGTGCTATAACCACACATTTTCTGTATCTCCTTTTGCTTCTTCTCATCCCTCATGAGAAATAGAAACAAGCCAGGTGACATGCTGAGATGCTTAACATATGCACAGGAGTGCAATTCTCTTGAGTTTATGAATTAGTTTTTAATTTTGGATGGTTTCAGTAATAGTAGGAAAGAAGAAGAAGGGAAAGAAAAAGAGCCTGTGTTTAATTTCACATTTTTGAAATTAATATGTTAATTCTTCTTTCACAAGACATTGAGAGATAATTGTCTTAAAATCTACAGCTTTTTTTTCTATCTCTACTTATTTTTGGTGAGTATGCTTCAAAATAAGAGACAAAAGGGGAAAAAGGGAGAGGAAGGAGAAGGTTTTAGAGTCAACTCAAAACCACTGTGTGTTTTGAGGAAGGTTATGAGGGGACTCAGTAAATTCCAACATGAGTTATTCTCACTGGTTGGTCTGTATAGGGAATAGGGCATCCTGGGGACCGGTGACTTACAATCACAGCAGGCTCCTCAGGGAGCTTGTCCTGCAGTTCAGACCAGAAAAATGTCACACAAGTGCTGCATTTGCAAGACCTTCTCTTCCTTTTTGCTACATTGGCAGTGATCTGTCTCTCTTTGTTCCTGCTACAGCCTTATTGTAAAAGCCCAAACCAGTAACCTGCAGCCGCAGATCTGCAGAGGAGTGCTGTAGTGTCATTGAAGGAGTGCCAGCTGAAGGCCAGGTAAGCAGGGAGGGCAGCCATCCAAAAATGTTTTGCTAATTTAGAGATGTGTCTGAATTTTCCAAGCTTTGTCTCTCAGCCTTTCCTCCTCTCAGAGATCTGACAAGCAGTTCTGAATGGGCCCTCCTTCCTCTGCCTGCAGCCGCAGATCTGCAGAGGAGTGCTGTAGTGTCATTGAAGGAGTGCCAGCTGAAGGCCAGGTAAGCAGGGAGGGCAGCCATCCAAAAATGTTTTGCTAATTTAGAGATGTGTCTGAATTTTCCAAGCTTTGTCTCTCAGCCTTTCCTCCTCTCAGAGATCTGACAAGCAGTTCTGAATGGGCCCTCCTTCCTCTGAACAAGCTC
>NW_008673531.1:0-4859 GCF_000695815.1 Acanthisitta chloris | reverse complement strand
AATGCTTGGGAAAACGATTGCTGTTAAACACCTTGGAGGGAGCGATTCATACTGCCACCACACGGAATAACATCAGCTGCTAAACTGTTTCTACAATCATTGAACTAATTTTGCTGCGTAGAGGGAGAAATGAAAGGTAATATAAAGCAGAGCAGACACTGATCAGTAAATTGATGTCTCAGCACCACTGAGACTAGACCAATATCTGAGTCCATGGATAGGTTGGTTGCTTTATGAGCTTTTAAAAAATAGAAAATATAATGCAAGAATGAGTGGGGTGAAAGATATTCCTTCAGGTACTTTTTGCCAGATCCATCTGAAATTAACCAGGGCAGTGCATAGTTTCCACCAGGGGCACTGAGGAATTACTGCTGATACTGAGCCTTTTGTGCTTTTTTAAATGCTCTTCCCTGCTTTGCCATCAGAATAGTTTAGATGAGAGGAGGGATTTTATTTTACTAAGAGACTGAAGGACTTAATATTCCCAACAGCCTCCAACCTGATACACAGTTGCTCTTAAATTAGCAGGTTATAATTTTCTGTCTTCCTTTACTGCAGAGAGTGTACTATCAGCATTTTCGCCTTTTTTTTTTCATAATGACTTTTAAGAGAGGGAGTTAAGGTTCAGTGAGACACAAGGCAGCACAATAGGATGATTTGAAGTAGGCTGCATAAAAGTTTGTTCACCTTTCTTCTAGAGATCTTCTTGCCTAAAAAAATAATAGAACAGAGCACTTGAAGATTTCACAGGTGAGACAAAAAAAGAAAGATGCACGAGAAGAGCAGTATCATTGCACCTTGATGGATGCTTTTTAAAAGTGGGGCTGCTGGCAGCATGTTCACTGGTGTAGACGTACCCCTTTTCCTCAGAACAACCCTTTTCTCCCTCCATCTAGAAAGGCAGCCTTCTATGTGTGAGCAGCCTTCTTGTGGTGCAATCAGAAATTAAGAGCTATTCCTCTTGACTGCAAACCTGATGTGCTTTTGAGTAATGCTGTGACTTGTCAGCTGAAAGGCTGAAGTCTTTTGAAGAATGGGAAGGTCTGACTTTTGCAGTTGGTTTTCATGCCTAAAAAAATCTTCACTAGGGTAAAACTGTGCTGTGCTGTGCTCCAGAAAATGGGGGCAAACAGACAACGGACAACTACTATCCTGTCTGATGGCAGAACATTTTCATGGCATGCCTCTTTGATATAACTGTACTGCAACAGGCAAAGCATATTGCACTACAACATGCTGAATATAACTATCAGCTGCAGAGAATGCAACATGAGAGAAAATTTCAATCTACTGAAGAAGCTGAATATGACCAACAATAAGCAGAAAACTCTGATGACTCAAATCAGTACCAATTGCACAAACTTTTGTATGAAAACTATTTCAGAGAGCCTCTTTAATAGGATATTACCTCTTGTGTAAGGCTTACAAGGGCTTAAAAAGTTTTATTGTAGATCTTGATCTTATCTGTAGCAAAGTGAATTACTTCAAACCAACAGCTATGGTTGCATCTCTTCCGAGACTACTAAGTTTTCTTGTTTGATGCGGTTGTTAGAGTGACAGTGCCTTGTGTAAGGTAAAGCTGCATGAATTTGTTTAGCTCATCAGTTTGAAGTTCATAAGAAAAGAAGCAACTCTCAGCATGAATAGATTATGAAATACAATTTAAAGGGCTTGTAAGAATTACAATTGACCTTTTGAGGAATAGTGGAGACTGAAGCCCTTGTGTGATAAAAGATGTGAAGACCTACAATATAAGTAGAAAAGTGAAAATATTCAGTCTGTCAGAATTAGGAAAATGAGTTTTGCCTTCAAAGGCTCTTTGCTTCTACTCTGAAAGTATTATATTGTCAGAAGCAGCTGTCTATTTAAAATAACATCTTGCCAATGATATTGTCTGAAGCCCTCAGCCCAGTAAACCAGCAGATTTCACTTGTACCAAGGAAACCTGGCAGAAGAGAAGCTATAGTCTGAATTACTGACAGGTAGAGTTGTGCTTTTTTGATCAGTGGCTATATACATTGGTATCATGGTGAGTGAAGAGTTAAATCCTTAGGCCTGAATTTGTCCTTCTGCAGATTAGAAATTAAATCAATCTGCTGTAATTAAAACAATCACTTGTTTTCACTCATGTTATACAACAAGGACTAGGGTATTTTTAACTCCACTGTGTCTCCCTGAGAAGGCAAATCTCTTAGTTCTTGGCTTCAGAGACTGAATCTGCCTTGCCAAATAAGGGATAGCTGCACATACTCCTCCACAGCAGCGGTACTAGCTGTGCTATGTGTCTTGCTGACAGGGAATGATATATGCAATGATAATTCAACATATACTAACAACTTATTTGAAATAGTCAAGATACATCACACCATGGAACTGCTCATTTCTATTTGTTATGTGTAAAGGAAGGCAAGTTGGACATACGTAGATATCAGCATTGTAAATACTTAAAGCAAGGGGAGATGTATCACCTTTGGACTATTTGTCACAGACTCATATTGACTATACAACCCCTTCCAGTCTTTTATTCAGCCACTCAGTTGGATTATTATAATTTTTACTTCCCAAGAAAGCTGATCTATTTCCTGGGCTTATTGGTAGCTCTCTCATAAACTTTGCACTCTCCAGCAATCTTGGGAAGTACTTTTTTCAGGTTTTTTCCATTGCTATAGGAGTATAGGGGTAAACATTTGCTTTGTTCATTGTTACTCAGCTCCTGGGTTTTTTCATGTTGTTTATCATGGTAACCTCACCTAGTTTCTTGTTGTTGTCTTTTCCATTTATATAATTCATATTATTCTATTTGCACTACTGGTATAGTGAGAGTTCTGTCAACTATTAATACTTCCTTACAGTGAAATGGGACATCTTTTCTGTCAACTGTTAATACTTCCTTACAGTGAAATGGGACATCTTTTCTAATCTATAGTGAGTGTTGTTGTAAGGGGCAAAACATCTAGCTTCTGGAATAAATCACAAGGAGTTTCACAGGTGGGGCATAATTGGTATTATTGAAGCTACAACTGTGATATGAGAATGAAATTCAGGTTTGACCAGTAGTGGCAGCTGTGGTTTATCTGCGTACCAGGGCTCTTCTTGTCTCTGTCCTGTGTGGTTACTCCTCATTTCCTTCTCTCTGTGTAATTTGCATACCAAACTTGTTCAAGATGATGGGCCAACAAGAGGCAAAGGGGATATTCATAGCCGCCTTCACAGAAAAGCAACTGACCATGACAAGAAGCTTGTGGAGAGGACACCAAGCAGTTCTAGATCAGCCTCCCACTCCAGGGAGTCCCACTGTACCTGTTAGGCACTTTTCAAGTGCTGACGTGCATTAGTTATGTCTCTTGGTGGGAATATCAGGGGCAGTACGGTCCTCAGGCTATTCCTGCGTTGGAAGAAGGTTATGAACAAGCCATATGCGGGTTTTAAATGCTCAGTAGAAACTGTCTCTGCTTATACAGATGGAGTCCCACAGTGTTCTACATGCAGTAGGAGACTACGAATAGAAAAATATGTACGCTGGAGGAGTTGCATAGCATCACAGGTGAGTTATGCCATAAAAATTAACCAGAACCACAGTTTGGCACATCCTGTTTAGTTCTGCTGAAGAAACTGCCACATGAATGCTTGCAATGGAGCCTCGTGTCAGCATTTGGACAGCAAACAGCCCAGGTATTTGAGAGCTTAATAGTACTTGAGGACTCTATAATCTCACAGGCAAATGTAAAATGAAGTCTAGTGACAGGAAGTTCAAAGTAGGAATAAGTGGTGGAATAATTCGGAGGTTTTTGGACTGCGCAAATGGCACATGTGGTTAACCAGCCAAAAAAGTTTGTACAGGTTGTTAGGTTGTATTTTTTGTTTTTATTTATTTCCCAGAAAAAATGAAAGAATATATTCTACTTTTATAATAACTCAAACTACCATTTATTTAAGTATTTTAGGGTAAGATGTCTTTTATGCTGGATTTTTGTCTAAAGTCCATATTGTAGCCAGTGGAAACTTTCAACCACTTTAAGAATAAAGTGGTTTTGTAAAAAATCCATCTAAAGTGGCTGAAATAGGTCAATTTTTCTGAAAGTAACAAAAGACCATTTAAATCCTTTTTTTTTTTTTATACTTATAAATTCCTGCTTAACAGTTCTGGTTAGGCCGAAGTATTAACTAAACACAACCACCTTTCCACTGACATTCTGTCGAGCATAAAGTCAGACCTATTCTTATGCAAATTTTACCTTTTATAAGTTAGGAAAAAGAACTTCTGAAAATGAATCCTGAAAACACACAAAGAGTGTGCATCTATGTTTGTAAAAGATAGAGCATAAGCTGTTAATCTTACTTAATTTAAGTAAAAGACCACATATTCCTTGTTTATTTGAATGTAAACAAAGTAATTCAAAACAGGTGGCTTAGAACATGAGGTATATGGACAGAAGTAGGAATAGAACCAGGAATACCCATTTGTCAAGCTAAATCACCTGGCTTATGTAATTATAGGCAAAATAGCTATATTAATAAGTATTTGCCATTATTAATAGATGCATCACATCCTGTTAACTCTAATTTTCCTGCAGCAAAATGTCAAAAGATTACAGATGAAGGTGAAAAAAGGGCAATGCATAATGTTTTAAGGCTCAGCAATTAATTGATACACAAAGTGGAAAGGAGGAAAAAGTGAGTTTTGCATGTTGAATATTTTCAGTTCAAGGCACAGAATTTTTTCAGGAAATTAATGAAGACATTGGTTTGTGAGTAGCATGCATGAAATTCTTCTGACAGCCAGAAGATATTGGCCTAGGGTTACTAGCTCAAACAGAAAAAAAATGCCCATAAGGAGTCACATTCTGGAAGTATACATG
>NW_008673530.1:0-802 GCF_000695815.1 Acanthisitta chloris | reverse complement strand
GGAACGAGCGCCCGAGCGCGCAGGTTTGAGCACATCGCTCCCTCCCAGCTTGCTCCCCTGGCCGGGGTGTGCTCAAAGGAGTGCTCTGGGCAACTCGCACCTCCCGATCGTTTCCTACGGCCAGCGTTTTATTCATGTGCAAAGCCCATTCCGTAACAGCAGAGAAAGTGCAGCTCATGCATAAAGCACCAGCTGGCTCAGGCCACAGCGGCAGCAACAATGCAGGAACCCCAGCCCCCTTCCTCGGCGGCAAAAGTCACGCAAAGTGCTCCGGGATCGCAGCACCAAACTCTCGGAACCGGACTCAGGATTTGGGCTAGCGCGAGCCTCCCGTGCGGTTCCTCCTTCCCCGGAGCTCGGGGACATAAAACTTGGAGCCTCCTCAGGTACCGACCCTATTTGCAGAGGTTTAGTCAAGTTACACAGAAACTGGTAAGGCATTTTTTTTTTGCACAGCCGGGAGAAAGTCGAGCCAATGTTCTGAACAGACTTGTCACCATTATACACCCTTACTGTGCATATAGAGAGGTGTGTGTGTGTATATGTATACACACATATACATACATATATATATACATACACATGTCACATACACACACAAACGTGCTCCCAGCACCGCCAAGTACCGCTTTGACACATGAACTGCGAGGCAGAGTTTCTGCCCATTTGTGGCGGGCGCGATCTTTCTCATTAGCAGCAGCCCTGGAAACTCAAGTCCCCCGCATCAACATCCCCGTCCGCGCCGTTTCTCCGAAAAGATGTTATGGAAAATGCCTCCCCCACGCACACCCCCCCGCTCCAG
>NW_008673529.1:0-763 GCF_000695815.1 Acanthisitta chloris | reverse complement strand
CCACCTCCTGCTCCTTCACTCCTTCAGTCCCTGCAGAATTGCAGGATGTCCAGGCGTAATCATGGCTAATAAAGATGCTCATCTCCAAGGCAAAAGCAGCAGTGGCAATAAAGAATAGTTTAACTTGATAAAAATTTGTAATGGATGAAAGGATATAAAAGAGCTGTACAGAAACACCTGCTATGTAAACAAGTTTCCACTCTTTCATTCCTTTATTATCTTGCTCCCTGACCTCAATTTGTATGCATGTAAGGCAGAACGTGTAAAGAAAGGAAAAATGGCCCTGCTCTTTGGACTTCCTGGCTGTTGAATGCAGCTATCCTCTTAAATAATTAGTGCATAGTTTTCATCTGAATTTCAAATTTATTTTTCCCCAGGTTATAGGGAATACTACATAGCCATACGCACACAAAAGATTGTGTATTCTTTATTTCTTGTTTTCAGATCACCAAATATTTCATTACCATTATCTTTTTCTTTCATCCCTGTGTTCAGAAATAGTCAGGCTGAGGTTGCCTCTGCTTTTCTTCAAAGATGGTGAGCTGCAGTGGAAATCCATTGCCACTTTTCCCAGTGCATACAGTGATGCTCATGCAGGGCATCCCCTGACCAGTGTGATGGGAGAAAAAGCTCTGATCATTCAGCACAGGGAAAAGCAGCATGCACAATGGTTGCCACCTGAAAGAAAGCTTCTTGCAAAAGACTAGGAAGGAAGCCTTAAAGAAGGAAACATTAGCAGTACATGACCAGGCTGTGTCCATGT
>NW_008673528.1:34017-39002 GCF_000695815.1 Acanthisitta chloris | reverse complement strand
GCAGCTCACCATTTTGTTTACGTGGATTAAAGGAGATTTCACCTTACCTAAGGAATTCCCACCCACAAGCACTTCCCCCGGTTTCAGTGTCACCAGTTCCTCTCTGGGTTCCTGTTCAGCCCCAAGTGGCACCAGCTCTCAGTGTGTGCTGTTGGCTCAGTGCAGAACAGCCCCAGCTCCCTCTGGCAGAGGGAGAGGAGATTCCATCCCTGCACCCAAACCCTGCCTTGCCATCCCCCAGCTGCAGTACAGGAATTCTCAGCCACTCCTATAACCAGTTCACTACATGTGTGCTGCAAAACACACAGAGCAGAGCTACAGCAAGTGTTAGCTGTGGGTACATACATCAGTGGCTTTCTTCTCTGCCTGCTCCAGTTTCTCCTGGGCGTCTTTGAGAGCCTCTGAGTACTTGTCCAGCTCATCTTCAGTTCCTTTCAACTTCTTCTGAAGAGCTACCAGCTCATCCTCTACCTTTCAGGAGAGAAAAACCCCAAAGTGAACATCCTGATGCAGTATCAGAGTTTCACCTGATAAAACCTCTGAATACTGTTAGTTTTAACCCAATACAACATGCAGAGAGTCACAAATGACCAGATCAAAGTTCTGCTGGGGACAGCACTCTGAGTTGCAGTTGCCAGGCAAAGATCATTACAAACATCTCATCCTTGAACAACATTCCCTGCTGCCACACACACAGGATCTGGTTTAATACATAACTTGGTATCAGTCCTTTTTCACCTCATTTTTGCTCTGGACTCTCTAACACCCTACAGCCGTTAGTGCTGCAGGCTAATTATAAACGGCTTAATTGATGTCCTTGTGTTTGTTTCTGTTACCTGGTGATTTATTGGGAAACTATTCGGTTCCTGTACAGCTGGAAAAAATGAGTGGTTGTTCCCTAATCGCCTTTGTGTGTGGTTCAGGACAGTTCAACCCAAACGAGATACCCTGGAAGTGGGAGGGAGCAGGGCTGGTCTTGCTGTGGGTGGAACCTGGTGACCTCGAGAGAGGTCCCTTCCAACCTGGATTCTTCCCTAATTGTGGCCCAACGAGATATGCTCGATCCTGCCGTGGGGCTCTGGCTCCTCCACACCATATAAATCCATATTGTTCCCTAGAATGGGGCTATTTATATCCTGCTGGGAGACTGTTTAATGACAAACAGTCTCATGCTCCCCCAAGAATTCCCTTATCAGAGGCTTGCTGCTGATAAGGGTGGGCCCATCTGCTCCAGCCTTTCATTTGCAACACAAAACAGCTCAGTCTGCCCAGGCACTGATTTACCCGTTTAGCTCTGCCTTCAGGGAGATTTAGTCTGTCAAAATAGTTGGTGTTTTAGTGCACTTCCTTCACTCTGGCTACGAGTTTTAAAGGCATTTTTGGTAGTGTGCTATTGTGGAATGTTGGTGTGTTGCAGGAGTTTTACTCAGAGTAACCACAGAGTGTGAGAGAACTTGTTTGGATGCTCTACCAGAGGAGAGTGAGAGAGAGTGAGAGTGAGGATGAAGGTGCTGCTGCCTCTGTTCAGGACATTCAAATCACCTCTTGAGTACTGTGCCCACATTAAAAGTTGAAAAATTCGAGACAACTCAGAGGAGTAAGATCAAAGAGTAATTTTTTTGAAAGAAAAAGAAGTATTAGGCCAAATGAATGCTAATCTATCAGAGCAGTCTGGAAGATGTAGTAGAAGCAGCCAAATTTAGAGCAGGTAAAAGGGAAATATGTGGTAAATTTACAAGGAGTGAAAACTTGAGTGTAGCCAACTTACATTTCAAGATCCTTCTGAAAGCACTAAAGCTCAACGAGGAGGGAAACACACAGAATAAAGACATTGAAAAGCAAAGGAGTATGTGACAACATTTCCATGAAAACTCAGTTCAAAGAAGAGCATTGAAATGAAGATATTTCTGATGATTCCTGACAAAAAAAATAATAGAACATATCCCCTGTTGAGTCTCAGCTCTCAGGGGCACTCTGAGCACCAAGGACTCCAAATGAACATTATTAATTCACTCCAAGGAGAGGCTTAATTAATGTTTAGACACAGTTGGCTCTATTAGCACCAGTCCTACAGGTGTCAGGGTTTGCAGCTTTGATTTGAAGGACGTAAAGGCCTTTTCCAGGGAATCAAAAGCACAAGAAAATTAAGTCAATTCTGTAAGGTTCACGAAAACTTAGGCAAAGTGCTGTTAATAATCAGTGGGTGATGTTAATTTTGCAGAGACTCAGATGGCTGAGAAGTCACTGCCTGGCTCTGGCTGTAGGAGCGTAACAAGAAAGCAAAAAACTTCAAAAGGAGATTAACAGCAAACCTGACTTGGAATTATTTTGCTTTCTGAATCAGAAAATTGCAACAGGGTATTTTGCTACACTTGTTTTCACAGCTCACACACAGGCACTGGTTTTATTTCCACCTACCTGCTTGCATTTATCCTCAGCTGCCTTCTTATCTGTCTCAGCCTGCTCCGCTCTGTCTATGGCATTCTCCTTGTCCAGCTTCAGCATCTGCATCTTTTTCTTGATAGCTTCCATTTTTGCTCAAGGAGAGGTTGGATCTGTCACACAACTGAAAGAATTCCAAGAGTGAAGTTGGATGTTTTTAACAGCTTGGGCAAAAGGAAGAAGTTATACCCAAGCAAGTCCCAGGAGAAAATGAGCTCAAGTGGTTGTAGAGAGCTTTAAACCCAGAGACCCCTGGACAAAACCCAGATCTTGTGGCCTCCTCTCTGATCTTCCATCCACAGCCGTGCTAAGGAATGAGCTGGAACAGGCTCACTAGAGGAATCTTCACCACTCCATCATCTCCTTATTTGGGTCCCGTTTTCTTAAAGAGAAAACTGTTTCCATTTTTAAGCTTCTGACAGAAGCAAAAGTGTTGACATATGAACACATGCTGGAAACAAAGCTGATTAGCACCCGTTTGTGTGTGCAGAGCAATGAACCAGCCCAGCAGATCTATGGGGATGGCCTGGCTCCTGGGAAGAATGGCATAAGGCTAGAATGAAGGGAAAGATCTTTTTAGATTGCTCCAAAATAACTCCATGCATTAAATAAAAAATTGAATCAAATCTGGAGCTAAATGTATGATATAAAAAGATGTAGGATATGAGACAGCAGGGGGTTCTTTTTGCTGTAAAAATAAGCACTGGTGTTAAGGAACTAGCTATAATCTGTGCTAGTATAACACATAAGAGAGCTCAGATTTAGAAAGCGAGTTCAGGCTCGAGGCACTCAGTGAAGTCCTTGAAATTTCCCTCAGTGAGTACTTGGGGAACTGAACTGAACATACACCTGAAGTCACAGGCTGATGAGCACAGGAAATGATCTCTGATGTTTGAAGGAGTCACCTTCTCTCTGTCAGGCAAGAGCAGCTCTGGGAAGAACACCAGGAGCAGCTGCACTGAGGACACCAACCAGAGCATCCAACAGCCCCAGGACGAGCCCTGTGTCCTTTTGCTGCTCTATTGAACACATCCCAGATTAAATTTAGGTTAGATATTAGGAAGATTTTCCCTGTGAGGGTGGTGAGACACTGGCACAGGTTGCGTGGCTTCCTCAAACCTGGCAGTGTTCAAAGCCAGGTTGGATTTGCCTTGAGCAACCTGCTCTGGTGGGAGGTGTCCTTGCCCAGGGCAGAGGTTGGGGCTGGATGATGTCTAAGCTCCATCCCAACCCCTAAAATCCTATGATTCTATGATCCCCATACTGCTCTCTCCATCCCTGCATATGTGAGGGCTTCACACCTGCCTTGTTTTCACTGCACTGATGTGCTGCACTGACCAGGGCAGCACTCCCTGACCCTGTCCCTGTGTGGAGTCACAGAGCATCCTGAGCTGAGAGTGACCCACAAGGTACAAATCCAACTCCTGTCCCTGCACAGACACCCCAACAATGCACCCTGAGAGCATTGGGCAAACACTCCTGGAGCTCTGTCAGCCTTGGGGCTGTGACCACTGCCCTGGGGAGCTGTTCAGTGCCCAAACACCTCTGGATGAAGACCCTTGTCCTGATCTCCAACCTAACCCTGTTCAGTGCCCAAACACCTCTGGATGAAGACCCTTGTCCTGATCTCCAACCTAACCCTGTTCAGTGCCCAAACACCTCTGGATGAAGACCCTTGTCCTGATCTCCAACCTAACCCTGTTCAGTGTCCAAACACCTTTGGGGGAAGAACCTTGTCCTGATCTCCAACCTAACCCTGTCCCAGTGCCCAAACACCTCTGGGGGAAGAACTTTGTCCTGATATCCAACCTAAACCTCCCTATCCATATATTTCCCCAATTCTTTCCCCACTCCAGGTCCCGTTGAGCACCCAACGACCCTTTCCCCCCAGTCTGTGCTCCCCCCGGCCCTGTGCTCCCTCAGATGATGCTCAGATGGGTCCCCCAGACTCTCCATGCCCTCACTCCTTCCCTCAGGAGCTCCGACAGCATCCCCAGCCATGAGAGCACTGGGAAGCTCAGCACAAACCCCACAACTCCCCCATCCTTTGAGGCGAGCTAGCACAGCCCTGAAAACCCTTCAGGCACTGCAAAAACTACCCTTTTATCGAGCTAAACGTGACGGCAGAACAGACACAAAGCCACCACCCGTGGGCAGCGCCAGAACTCTGCGAACTGCCCCAGTAACCCCACTAGGCTGTCAGTGCACTCGCAGGGCTGAGGTTTGGGAACGGTTTATTGTTATTTAAGACAATAAAAGGGAACTGGAGCCTCTTTCCCCTCCCCGCCCCAAGATGGCGGCCGGGGGCGCCCGCGGGCTGTGCTGAGGCGGCGCCAAGATGGCGGCGCGGGCGGGTTAGCTCGCCCCTCATGAGTTTCCCGCGCTCTGCCGCTTGGGGCTCTTGGTGCTTTTTTTCTTTTTTTTTTTTCTTGTTTAATAAAGTAATAATCGGAGTTTTTCTCCTCTCACATTGCTGTGTGCTGGGAAAGCCTTGCTGCAGCGGCTCGGGGGGGGTGTGACTCTGCCCATTGCCGCCCAAGAGA
>NW_008673528.1:26889-33599 GCF_000695815.1 Acanthisitta chloris | reverse complement strand
GTGACTCTGCCCATTGCCGCCTAAGAGAACACCTCCCTGTTTTTAGGTTAACCCTTTGGAATCACTTCTTTAACTCCTTCCGTGGCTTTGCAGGAATGAAGTGCTTTGTGCGATCCTGGAAAATAATCCTGGGAGGAAAATAAACACGCCTCAGATGATGGCTGTTTGCAGCTTTGTGCCGTTTGCACCTTGCTTTTCTCATACATTGCTTTCAAGTAGCTCTGCTACTTTCTCCTTCAGAACATTACTCAGAGTTCTTCATTATGTTACAAAATTAGCAGAGTAGTGTTAATTGTGGCAGAATTAGCAAGGGAGTTAAAAGAACTTAGCTAAGACTGAGTAAGTCTCAAAGGGAGGAATTTTAAGGGGCAAGAATACACCCAAGGACATAAATTCTTGCAACTGTGACTCCTTAGGACTAGATGATCTGTAAGGTCCATTCCAACCCTTAAAATTCTAGGATAGAATAGGATAGGATAGGATAGGATAGGATAGGATAGGATAGGATAGGATAGGATAGGATAGGATAGGATAGGATTCGAGTGCAGATGAACCTGCAGAAACCAAACCAAGACCAAGATAAGGAACTTTACAATCTGCAAAGGAGATAACAAGCTAAGCCAAGACCATGTATGGAAGGAAAACTCAAAGGTCATGGAAAGGACACTAATGGACATCTTTTCAACAACCACAAGGCACCACCAGAGACTATCCAAACCCCTCATGGATAACCCCCAAGAAGCCACCGACCCAAAGAGAGAATCCCTAACCAATAGAGGATAGAATATGAATTAAGGGGGTTGATTCCCAATTTTGGTGACATACCCACTCAGTGTGTGGCTGTACCCCTTGGCATGCCTCACATCATTAAATCTGCTTTTTTTCCCCCCAGAAATCACCACATTCCTCTCTCCCCTCCAGTCCACAGGTACTGCTGCGACCAGGTGGTCCCACAGGCTTTTCTTTTCCAATTATGATGATTTTACAGGCTCAAAAGTAGATGAATAGTGGAAAATAAAACCACTCCAGTTCTCAGCCTGGGAGTGTGTTTAAGGCACAGGAGTGAGGCACTGCATTTACAGTGTTCCCAAACCTGCAGAAATGTCATTAAACCACAATAAACCATGTTAATAATTGTCATGGCTTGCACTTCTCCTCGCCCTCCTGCCCTGGGGGTTTGCTGGCTGAGGGCAGTGGTTGCTGCAGGGATCTGGGGATTTGGGGTGATGGTGAAGCCCCTGGAGCAGAGTTGGTGTCAGTGTTGGTGAGCACAGCCCAACACTGATCATAGAGTCATAGGACTTTAGGGGTTGGAATGGAGTTTAGAGATGATCCAGCCCCAACCCCCTGCCCTGGGCAGGGACATCTCCCACCAGAGCAGGTTGCTCAAGGCTTCATCCAACCTGGAATGAAACACTGCCAGGGTTGGGGCAGCCACAGCCTCCCTGGGCAACCTTTGCCAGTGTCTCACCACCCTCACAGGAAAAATCTTCCTAATATCTAACCTAATTTTCCCTCTTTCAATTTGTACCCATTACCCCTTATCCTGTCGCTGCAGTTCCTAACCAAGTGTCCCACTCCAGCTTCCCTGGAGTCCCTTCAGCTCCTGGAAGGTGCTCTGAGTTCTCCACACAACCTTCTCTTCTCCAGGCTGAAAAGCCCCAACTCCCTCAGCCTGTCCTCACAGGGGAGATGCTCCGGTGCTCTTAGCAACTTTGTGGCCTCCTCTGGACTTTCTCCAACAGTTCCATGTCCTTCTTACATTGAGGGCACCAGAACTTTCCTCTCTGCTGGATGCAGCCTGGTGGTCCAGCTCACACATGTTCAAGCCTGGCTGTGTTTTATGGCTCCTGCAGAGCTTCCCTCCCTCCATCACACCATCGCTGCCATCCTGCCTCTGGACCTGTTTGACCCCGTGGATGTGCCACAGGCTCTGTTTGTAGCTCTGTTTCAGAGGAGCAGGTTTTGGGGTGCAGCTTTGAGGACACATCAAGGGGAGGAAACAGAGTTGAAGGGCTGTGTTAGCCCCGTTTAACCCAGCACGTGTAGGAACTCATGTGATGGAGGCAGATGCAAGACCCTGCATGACACTCACTGGGGCTGCAGCTGCTTGTACCTTGAAGTGTGCATTTCCCTTCATCATTTCTGATGATTGAGAGGAGCACAAGTTCCTTTCCAGCCGGCTCACAGCCCCCCTCCTGCCCCAAGCTTGGGCAGGCTCAGGCTCAGGACTGGAAAAAGTGAACACTGAACAACAAGACTCTTTTGCCTTTCTATTTCTACTGCAGGCAGATAATTTTTCTAATCAACTCTGTAGCGTGACTCAGAGCTACATTTAGAAAGGAACATCAAGGAACATGTCACCCTGTGTAGCCCTTCAACCAGGTACATTCCCTTCCTCCCCTCCCTGCTCCATGAGCTGGAGAGAAAGACCTGAAAAAATCACTCAGTGATGATAATCCCATCTCTCCCACAGCCTCTGGCTTTCATTAGCTTGGGAAACGGTGAGCAACCAAGAGAGAAGCAAGAGCCCTCCAAACTTTCTGTTTCAGGCAGGCAGGAAGGTGCTTTAGAGGCTGTAAGGGTTCCTTTGTTTTTCCTCTTCTTTCTGAGGGATTGTTTGGGCTGAGCGAGGCTTGGCAAGGTTGGTGTGTAAATATGAGAGGATACCAGGAGGAAATGAGGTTGGATTGTTGGGGAGTGTGCTCATTCCTTTGGCAGGAGGCTGCATGGGAAGCATGTCACAGCAGGCACAGAGCAGACTTGGGGGTGGTGGGACCTGTGGCCTGAAGTCTGGCACATCTCAGCATCTTCTGTGCTCTCAATCCCTACTCCTTTTTATCACTCAGACATTAACTGGGACCCACACCACATCCCATTTCACTATCTGGGAAAACCACAGTTTATATCCCCCATTTTCTCCCACAGCTCCTGCTCTGCTCTAAACTTTGGTCATAAGAGATCTCCTTCCTCTCACACTGATGGAGCTCCAACTCCTCTTATGCTGCATGTGTCAATGCTTGAAGCATTTCAAAGCAGAATGAAGAAGCTGTTGGTAATCCTTTACCAAATTCCCTCATTTTATTAACATTATTATCTCCTAACAATCCACTCTCTTGTAAATTTTCTGTGTTGGGGACTATGTAATACAGTGGATTGTTAACAAAGGTGGCACTAACCTGAACATCCAACTTGTCTTCTCCTGGCATTTCCTTTCCAATGACAAAATCCACAAACCCTCACATCTCACTGAATGTCTTTGCCTTGTGGGCTCAGGGCTGTCTCCCAGTGTGAAGGACACGGCAGAACAAATCTGTAGCCTCTTTTCTGATACTTCTCATTAAGTGTCCATCACTCCCCATGGGCGAACACAAGGTACTGGGCTAGGTGTGACCAAAGTGGTAGATCTGCCTTTCCCGTGCCTAGATCCAAGGGGAATTCACCTATTAACTAATTATCTGAATTTCCCACAGAGTCTTTGAACACTTGAGATGCTGAAGCTGACAGTGTTTTGAACAGGATGGCAGAATTCACTCAGCACCTGAAATATGCACCTGCTTGGGGGAGCCTGTGTGGCTGCCAACATCTGGTACAGCTGGAGAAAGCAAATCCCACCCTGAATGCATGTGAACATTCCTGGCTGATCCAGAATGGAGGGGATGCCAGAAGGGGAGGAATCAGCAGCCTCTACTGTAAGATTTTGGCTGCTGTTCCTTTCTCTGCGTTTGCCTTCACCGCTGAGACCCTTTGGTCTCAGAGGCAGGATTTGCTGCTAGCCCAAAGGACAATCTGTGCAGACCATCCATCCCCTCCTTGGCTTTTGGGCTCAGCCCATTGCTGGGTCCCAGCGAACTCCTAAAGCTCTCCCTTGCCATTAGATGGCAATGCAGATCCACAAATCTCTGTGTTCCTTAAGCCACTGGAAGATGATCCCGTTGGTGCTGGAATGGCTCATAGAGCCTCAAATCTATTTCCACCTACCTCACCTTTGAAGGTTGAGGTCCCTGGATTTGTCTCACCTGAAAGGACTGGAGCTGACTGCCAGGGATGGCAGCTCCTCTGAGTCCTCAGTGGCATGAGCACTCACTCTCCTCACCCTCTCTCCATCTGGGCCCTCCTTGGTGTGCAGAGGTTTATTTTTTACACTATCCCACTAATGAATTCATTTATCTCTCCTTTTGCTGTTTCCACCACTATTTTGTTGTCTTGCTTGTTTCTCAGCTTATTGCCAACCTTGGCAGGCAAGTGAGTCATGGGCTGCCTAAGGCCAAACCCTGGAGGATACAAACTTCTTCCCAGGGTCATGAATCTCCCATCTGGGAAGTTAGAAAGAACTGCAGTGAGAAATAACTACCCCCACAAAATGCTTTCCTCCCTATCCATTTTTCACCTTTTCCATTGTCTGCACTTGACTGGTTCATTTAACATGTATGTTACTGAGGGGTTGTTTTTTTTTGGCCTTTTCCAACAGAAAATGTCACCAGCTCACAACTTTTGCTCAGAAAACTTGCAGGTTTCTGTTCCAAAACCAGGCAGGTTTGCTCCTTCAAAGCTGGATATACATAGCTTAGTTTTGTTCTTGAAGCTTGTTTGAAGCTCAATCCCATGCCAAACAGAATCCACCAGCTCCCAGCAATGCTATTTTGGTGCTGGGCAGGTAGTCAGGGCAGTTGTAGGGTGTTTTGGAGTCTGATTTGGATCCCTGCAGCAGGCTCTGACTCGGTGACTTCAGCTGTGTTAGTAGCAGAAATACTCATTTGTACCAGAAAGAATAAATTAGAATCAAACCCCATTTTTACACAAAATCTGTTATATTGCTGGAGCAGCTGGAGAGGTCCTGGTTGTAGTTTAGAGCAGGGCAGGATGATGGGGATGTTTTCCTCCCGTGCCAGGCAAGGATGGGGGGCTGTGGCTCCCTCATCATTCACACCTCCCATACACATTAACATAACCACATTCCAGCTTTTCCGGCTTTTAAACGGTCTGAACAAGGAGGATTTTGTCCTAATCCCCAGGAGAAGTGCTCCTCCATCCCAGCTAGGCTCTCTTTATTCCTGGTGCACAAGAAGTTAATAGTGTTTCTAAGCACTCTTGCAGATGTGAGCAGTGTGCTGCAGATAAGTTCTATCAGGAGAAAGTGTTATCACTTGGGCTTACATATTTTGTGCTTATCCACTGGACTCTCAAAAGCTGCTGCATTTAATTATCCGTTTCTCAAAGCATTTATTAATCATTTATTAGCTCTTTGTTGGTTTTGCTGTAGATGGAACTTGACATCTAAAGTGAGCCCAGTCATTTCATAACCAAGCACATCTCAGGAGGAGGAAAGCACTGAGTGATAGGAAAGGCCTTACTCATCCTGGCACATGGTGGTACAGCTCCAGCCTCTGGTTCTTCAGGAATATAAACACCATCCCCTCAAGCTGCCCCATCACCTGAGATACCTGAGGCACTGAGGAATTAGGTGGCAGCTGCAGATTGGGCTGGAGATTTATAGCCTTGTTATCACTGTCCAACCTCCACAGCCATTCACTCCCTAGGGATGAACCTTTCCAAGCACCAATTCCTCAGCACTCAGGGTGGGTCTGAGAGTTCACAGTGCTGCAGCCTTCCCTCTGCACCCTCAGTTAACAGAGCAGGAGGCCAATATTGGGGTAGGGAATGTGCCTGACAGCAGAGCTGAGTATTTAGGGGAGTCTGACACAAAGCCTCTCTTTGTACCCAGTGTGGTGGAGCTGCAGGTGTGAGTATGGTCAACCTGATCTCTCATGCTTCATCCTTTGCTGTCTCTTGGCTCCCAAACACAGAACTCATCCCAAACAAACATCAGGAAAATCCTTAGTGTTCATCATTACTGACCACAAGCTCTGGTATCAGAGAGCTTTGGCAAACAGCAAAGTATCTGCCTTGCCAGAGACACCAGCACTGTCCAAGTGGTTTCTTCAAAGACTCACAGCCTCTGCCAGGAGATTCAGGGCCACTTTTTCCCCTTTATTTCCTTCTGGAGCAACATGTGACTTCTCCTCTGTTGTCCTTTGCAGGGAGAGCAGCAGAGCAAGCAGCAAAACAGCCACTGCCAACCAACCAACCAACCAAAAAACCCACCTGCCTAAGAAATGAGCATCTCTATTCTGGCATTACAAGAAGAAATTACAAGGCTCAGGATCATCTCCACCAGCTTGAGAGACCTTAATAAAGCTCCTAATTCAGGCAGGTGTTTCTCTTTTGCTCTAGTCAATGGAGTAAGGAAGCTCTGCGTATAGAAGAGGAGAAACTTCATAAATGCTGTTACTTTATTTCTTCCCCCTATAAAAAAAAAAAATAAATCACAGCCCACCTGGGATTTAAATTGCTTTTCAGGCTTTCCTAATGAATGTCTCTGAATGTTTGCATGTCTTTTTGTTTGCTCTCAATATGGGGAAAAGCTTAAGTCAACAAGTTTTTATTTGATTTGTAAATAATGCCAGAGTGACACATTATCTCAGATTCTCAGAACTCTGACTCCGTGTCTTGCCCTCCAGATATGACATGCCAGAGACATCACCCAAATGTGCTGCCAGGTGCAGGGGAGGGGATGGGAATTCAACCAGCTCTGAGGAAAGACCATCTAGAACTTTATCCTTTACCTTTGTTTAGCCCACAAAGCATCAGGAGCTGGGGAAATAATTGCTTTGGACAGATAATAAAACATCCTCCAGCAAAACTAAGGT
>NW_008673528.1:14509-26866 GCF_000695815.1 Acanthisitta chloris | reverse complement strand
CTGCTGTCCTCTTGCTTTTAATAGTGGTTTAATGAAAAATTCAAAATTAATTGGAACTGGCATTAGACATTCACGTGTTCCAGTGAGGGTTTCACCGCTTCAATATTTCATAAGCTGACTTCACTGCTGTGCTTCTCCTTCTCCTGGCTTTCCTAGGCTGGGATATCATCCCTTTTCATAAAACCAAGGGTCCCAGCGTGGGTGGATGAGGGGAACATGAGGAAAGTTTGCAACCACATCATAGGCAAAGCAATAAAAATAATAGCAGTGTGTTTTCTTCCTGCCACCACCTCCCTTTTCGGTGTAATGATACTCATCTGAGCCTTGACTGGGAAGAGCTGTCCTAAAAATAAACAGGATCTGTCTGAAAGGTGTCTGAGGGAGGTATTTGGCAGCTGTCAGGCTGTCACGTATGTGAGAAGGATGGAGCTGATGGACTGGCTGACACCAGACGGGCTCTGCTGAAATGAGAGTGCCTTATGCTTCCCTTGGCACTCACAGGGCAAATTCTGTTGGCCAGAGCCGTCAGACCTCGGTGTGTCTGGGGCCTGATCCAGCTCTGGCTGCAGTCAATGAGAGTCTGCCCTTGGATGGCACTGGGAATTGGATCAGACCTTGCTTTACCCCTGAGACTCTGGCTTGGCACCAGGGACGAGTTTTGGCTCCCCAAGTGAATGTCACCCCAATGGAGAAGGAATCACCAGGCTCTGGACTTCAAAGTTTCTGTAGGTCTCTGAGGATGAGACCTGTCACTGAGGTGTCTGGATATGGGGACCAGAGCATGACCTTGGGCCTTTTTTTGGTTGTAACAGTTGTGCCTCAGTTGTTTTTGGTTGTGCCTCAGTTTCTCCTTCTCTAATAGGGGTGATGTCCTGCCTTCAAGGAGATTATTGGCATATCTGTAGATCCAGGCATCTTTAAATGCTCCCAGACCGTGACTGTGCTAAAAGGAGTTCCTGTTTCCCACAAGGTGCTTAGTGGACACGTGTTACACCATGAGCTGAGCAAACAGAAACACCAGGGCATGACATGACTCACCTCAAGCCTTTGCAACGACTCAGTGGTACAGTGAGAACCCAAGAATCCCAGTCCCCACCAAAGTAATCATACCTTTGGAGTGACCCAGGCTGGAAAGAAAACGTTGCTAGCAGAAGTTTCAGTTCTTCTCAAGTTCACAGGGAAATCTCCACTGCCTGTGCTGTAACTGGAGATATTTGCTGCTGCTCTTGGCAGGGACATACTGTGCTGGGGAGGGGAAAGGGAGTTGTGAAGACAGGGTGGAAACCTCCTTGTTGCTCCACGAGAGAGTGGACATCTCTCTTGTTCCCAGTGGGAGCTGACTGCTGCAATATCTGGAAATCAGACTGTTTTGTCATCTACTGGGCAAGAGCAGCTCCTTTTCAGTGAAGAGCAGGCTTTGAACTCAACTGTCTTGTGGTGCTTTGGTCTGAAAATACTGGTCTGTGCTGAGAAGAATGGACGAGGGAATTAATTCCTGTAATATGGGCTGCAGGAAGTTACCTACAAGATAAGAAGGTGACTTGATCTTTTTGAGTGGAAGAGAGGAAAAAAAAAAGCCTCCCCTTATCTTGATGATGTTTGCTCTGAAGTATCATCTTGTGACTGCCAGAGTCTGCCTTGCAGGATCAGTCAATTACAGCCAGAGCCTGTGGCTGGCATCAATTCCTTCCTTTTGGAGGTGGTGTTGTATTTCCCAAAGTATTCCTTGTTCCTCTCAGTGTTCCAAGGCCTCTGTTGCTGCCTGTTTGCATGGTGTGCCTGCAGCCCCGTGATGCTGCTCCTGCTCACGTGTTGAGCAGGATCCTATCAGCCCTGCAATTAGGCAGAGATCTGAAAGGAAGAGGAAATCAAGATGATGAACCAGTGAGGAGCACGTGTGAGTCAGTATCAGCTATCTGAGGGTATGACAGCAGTGAGTCCTATCCCTTCTGGAGGGTCCCAGCCTGTTTGCCTGCAGTAACTGGGGCAATCTGCACTGCACTGGTGTTCCCACATCCAGACTTTGCCTCATCAGGGTGCTCTGTCTCTCTCCCGTGAGGAATTTGTCACTATGCAGTGTACTTTTCTCGTTGTCATGTTAAATGGCTGTGAGGCTCCTAAATACCTACTTTGCTAACTGATCTCCTCCCCAGCTGGCAGTTTTTTAGAGCATGAGCTTGCTAAACCCATTCATTCCTCACATGCACCCACATTTCTAATGGCCTTGGAGTTCCAGCTTTAAAGTCCTCTGAGAGCCATTGGAATGAAGAACACTTTGTGAAGACATTGTAATTATTATGGGATTGAGGGGTGTGTGGAAATGATTCATGGAAATGTTTCCCAGCCAGCAGGCTCATGGAGCCAGGTGAGCTCTTCCCTGGAATGTGAAGCATGCAGCACAGCAACTGGGAGGAACAGGTTTGGCAGGACTTCTTAAGTTGTTCACAGCAGACAACCTCTTCAGAGCCACATCCCTGCTCTGCCGACCTCCCAGCTGGATGCTCCTCGCTGCCACGGTGGCCCTGGAGAGCTGGAGAGGATGGACACGCTGCGCAGGAGCCTTTCTCGCTGGAAGAGGTACCACATTAAGGTGCACTTGGCTGATGAGGACCTGATGATGCCGCTGACGGTCAGGCCCAGAGACACAGTGATGGACCTAAGGGCTCACTTGGTGCGGGAGGGCGTCACGTCCTGGAAGAAGACTTTTTATTACAACTCCAGGCAGCTTGAGGAGCATGAGACTCTCAAAGAAGCCAATATCCAGAATGGTTCTGTCCTCCTTCTTGTCAGCAATAAAAGGTAGGCAAGGAGCTTGACCTGCCGCGGGGGCGGCGCGAAGGAAGGGGAATGCTCAATGTCTCAACCCCTTGGACACGTTCCTGCTGGGGTTTGCAGACACCAGCTCAGCAGGATTGAGATTCAAGGCTCTTCATATCCAGATGTGCTGTGGTGGGTCTTGTCCTGGGTCTCATCAGGTCTCATTTTCCCAGCTATATGGCCAAGCAGAGACATGAAAAAGGGAGATTGTATGGCATGAGGAAATGCTCTGGAAACTTCTCACTCGTCCTCATTCTTTCCTCTTGTGCCTGGCTCTCTCCATTTCTTTGTAGGAGATACTTTCTGCATGTGTTTGGGGGTGGCACAGTCCTGCTGGGACAGGGAAGAGCTGCACCAGGTTACAGCAAAGCACAAGGAGAGCTGGACAGGGACAGCAAGGGGCTGCAGCTGCCCAAAATATGGCCAGATTGCAGCAGAAAGTACAGTGAGTGTAGAGACTCCCAGGATAGCCAGTGCACAGGAGATCAATCATGGCAAACATTATGTTCCAGGGGGGATGAAAGCTGAGATAATGGACCTGGGACCCACTGGCCCACAGGACAGTTTCGATTCAGAGGGGTGAATTTATGCCCATCTGTGCTGTCTTTCCTAATGCCTGGTTGTTGCTGCCAGCATGATTAATTCTGTGAAGCATTTTGGGGATACTGGATGGAAGAGGTGTACAGCAGAGCACATTGTGTGTGTGTTGCATCTAATTCATCTTTCTCAATCCTGAGCCCTCTGAGTTATGTGTCTATGCTGATCAGAGTTTCCTCTGCAGAAAAACCTGCACTAAAGACTTCAGTTCCTGATTATATGCCACATACTGGAATGGTCCTATTTTCCAGTCCAGAGGCAGCTTGAAATCTCACACAAAGAAGATTTAATAAAGCATTTCCTTTCAGAGCTCAGCCAGACACAAGAGATTTCACATCGCTCAGCTAACTGCAAACCCCAAGTCACCCGCGGCCCCTTTCTCCAACATCTCATTTCAGCTCTCTGATTAACTTGGCTCAGCTCCTCCTTTTCACCTTGTTTTTAATGGCAGGAGCATTTCTAGTTGTTGTTGTTTCCAGTATTTATTTTCCTAAGTTGTGCAGCCTGAATTTTGGAGAGGAAAAAAGGGTCTCAGTTGATGGAGTGAACATTTTGACACTGATTCCCATAACGTGCTGAGCACCTTCCTACATGTTGTCAGAGCAGGGTGTAACTACAGCAGTGCAAAACTCCCCAGGGGATCCTGCCCTGAGTTCAGGGTGCCCACCTGAAGTCGTTTTTGAAAGTACAGAGCCTGTTGCTCAAAGTCTCAGCTTGATTTTTGTAAGGACATGAAAAAGGGAGTGGGATTTCTATTGTTTTTCTCCTTGGATTTCCTCAAAACCATCCTGGCTCCTAAACAAGCAGCTTGGACCAATCTCTTATTCCTTTTCCCAGGGCTGGGCACATTGTGGGGGGTGAGTGGCCAGTGTCTCCCTGAAATTATATCTCTCCTTGAATTCTTGGACATGAAGGATTATTGGGTTGTGACAACCTCAGCCACTCCCAAAGGCTTTTGTGTGCCATGAGTGGCAAATGCCCAGGTGTTGGGGACACATTTCTCTACAGGCTGATGGGGGTGACTGAGCTGTTGTTGTATCATGGTTCCCTTAGATGTTTCTGAGATGGTAGTCTGTCACCACCCTGCACAGGGCACAGTCCTGGTGACTCAGCACCTCACCAGATCCTCAGCACACAGAGGTTGCAGATGTTTTAGAGAGCTCTCACTGCCACTAGGAGTTAGGAAATACAGAGTGGGAGAAGGCAGGTGCTGTATTGCAACTGAGATTACAGGACCACTGTGATCCTGAAGATTACTCCACCACATCTTTAGGTATTATAGATCCATGTTGCTCCAATAGTGTCCTTGGAAATACACTGGTCTCTGTCAGCTGTATCAGTGAGTAACCATGAGGGCTACAAAGCCTATGCAGTGTTGGGACCTTGTAGGAGCCACAGGAGCAGAGAGAAGAGAGAACAGAGTGCTGTGTTTGGCCAGAAGCCCTGAGGATTTAAGAGCTGGGTTTAGTGTTTCACCAACCCAGTGGATTATGGACCCTCTCCATCAAAGGTCAACACCTACTTCTTCAATTCTCCCTGAAAATCTTGGTGTCTTCTACTTTTTTTTTGATACTCAGGTGGCAGCCAAGCAGAGTGCTAATAATTCCAAGAGTGGAGTTGCTGTGATTGCCAAGGGCTGCAGCTCGGTGTCGTGCCTATAAATATTAATGGTCACTCTGCATGCTGTGTGTTCCTACAACAGGCTCATGGGACAGTTTGCTTTGAACCAGAGAAAACATGAAAATGACCCTATTTTTCATCCTCCCCTCCCCACTTAATGCCTTTGTAGATAATTGGCATTTAGCAAAGGCCAAGTCAGCATTTCCACTTCTTGCTCGTGTTTTCTGGGGTTTATAACTTAGTCATAAAAATTCACTTAAGACAGCAGCTTGGCAGGAGAAGGATCAGTGCACCAGCTAATGCTGAAAATTTATTTGGACCTGAGCGTTTAAAAGTTCAAGCAAGACATTTTGGAGTTCAGTCAACATGACCTCTCGCCCTGGGAAAACACACAGGCAGGCCAGAACTGGGAATATCACCATCCACTGAGGATGCAATTCCCCCTTGTGCAGAGCCTGTTAATCGCATTACCGCTGTGTTGACGGAGGTTGCAATCCTGTTGCAGTGGAGGCTGAGCAAAGAACACGCTGAAAAAAACCAGTCTCTGCCCTAGAGAGCCACAGATTACCATAACATGGGTTGCAAGTGGGTAAAACAAGCAAAGCAAGACTAGAAATGGGAGGGAACAAGCAGAGAGAGAAACGTCCCAGCTCCGTGGCCTTGAGATGTTCAAGCCGTGGGTGCCCAACAGGAGACCTCCAGTGAGTCTCAACATGAGCAGAGCAGCCACCCAGCAGGGGTGCAAGAGCATCCACATGGGCATGCAGGAGGCTGTCCCAAGTGCCTGAGGCATGAGCAGTCCTGGCACCCTGGACCACGCCACGGCAGAACCCGTTCGGCTCGCTCTGGAGGCCCCAGAGCCAGGGAGCTGCTCGGCTGGTCTGGTGGTGGTGTGGGAGTTCCTGAAACTGGCACCACTCTTCCCGAATTCTGTCTGCCTCAGGGAGCCTCCCAGAAGCTCTTTGCTGGCTGTGTGCTGTGGAGCACCAACCAAAAAGGCCTCCCACGGGGCAGTCAGCAGCAGTGCTGGATCGTGGGTGGATGGAATTAGCTGTTCCTTGTTGATCATTTGTTGGCTGCATTTTGCTGTTGGGTGGGAGATGGAGGGATATTGCCTTGAACTGAGGAATCCACCACTTAACCCAGGAGCTATTTCAAACAGAGATTGTCAGTGGGTGATCCAGAGAGATGCCTAGATGTGCAGTGCTCTTAAGGATGTGCAGCTCCAGCTGGATCTGGACGTGGTGTAAGCAGGAGCACATTGACACAACCTCTGCACTTAATTCCAGGCTCCTTTCCTGGGCAGTTACCTCTAGCAGTCACCCAGACAAGGTCTGCACTAGTAAATTAAGCAGTGCCTGGACTGCTCTGTGTAACAGTGCTGGAGTATTTGGCCCAGGCCAGGTGTGTTTCAGGAGGCAGCATGGACCAGGGACTGCTCTTTATGGGCTGTCTGGGTGCGACCACACAGGTTTGGAGGGTTTGAAGTTAATATGAATCCTTGGCCACTCTGGAGGACAGCTGCCAGCTGTGCTTTTGGTGCAGGAGAGAGTCCCAGGCACATTTAATTTACTGGCTTAGACTCAGCCACAGCACATGGGGCCCCTCAGCCTTTTGGAAGCTGAAGTTCATTGAGGCCAAGCAGCTTTTGTCATCATATATGGCTTGCCTGGAGAATGGAGTTCAGGAAGTCATTGGTGAATAGGTTAAATAAAGTAGATGCCAGCATTGAGTTTAGCAGAAGTCTATTATCTGGAATCTATTGGTGTTGATTTTCTGGCCTGGAGCCACCTGAAAGCATCTATCTCAGGGCATTAGCTCAGTTACCATAACAACTCATCTAGGAACAACTCCTGACAGCTCCAAGAGCAAACCAAGGTCCCACGTGGTATATCAGCCACTCTTAGGTCAAAACAAGCATGTCCAGGATTCTCCCTCTCCTGCAATCCAGCCTCAGTGTCCCTGGTGAGTGCCAGTGCTTGTACAAGCTTTGACATGCTTGGGACCCTGTTTTATCCTTCAGAGGCTGTTCAGCTGAGTTTTCAAAGGTCCATCCACTTAAGGATGGATATTCTACCTCCTGGCAGAATCACAAACCCATCCATCCTCGGGGAGCCTGTCACATTCCCTTATTGGCATTCAGTTTACAGCCTCTGATTTTTGGCCTCATGGATGAAAACTATGACTGAGCCACTTGCACAAGGTCCAGTTTAGCTGATGCTAAACTCCTGCCTATGTTTGACTCCTAAGGATCTAGGACAGACACTCAGCAGTGGCTCACTCTGTGCTTACATCTCTCCACTGTCCTGTCACCCCTGCTCACCCTCCCCAGAACTGCCTGGAAGCAGTCACCAAGCACAGCAAGTGATGTTGGATCTCTAGAAACCAAAGAAATAATGGGATCTACACAGTTTGACCCTGAAAGTCAACAGGACAGCCCAGACCTGAATGAAGTTCTTTATACTGGGTTTCAGTGTGGGTTTGTGCTGCCTGCTCCTTGCACTGACCCTCCTGCTCCTGGGGTTGCTCAGCAATTACTGCTCAGCATGGAGAGGAGACTTTTCACTCCCATCCAACTACTACAGCCTTGCCCTGTTAAGCTGAGGCCTAGCAGCAGGCTCTGAGACATCTCACAGTGGGAAAATGATCCTTTAAATAGCACTGGGAGTCTCTCTTCTCAGGGAGAACTAATTAAGTTCTTCAGTGCATGCTTAGACATATGCTGACCTGGTATGGCCTTAACAGGCCTGTTTCCATCTACTGGATAAATAATACTGGCTTAAAAAATATCCTGCTAGAGATGTGTAACTGAGGCAACAGCCAGGTGGGGGGCTGACTTCATCTCTGTGGCTGCAGGTAGTATTTATGTGTGTTACTCACGGGCCAAGCTCTCTGCTGGTGTACTCAGTTAAGTGATTTTTAAGCTCCGAAAGCACCGCTGCAGTTACCTCTGCTGACCTCTCCCAGTGCCCAGGCCAGGCAGTGACACCTGTATTTAGCTCATCTGTTCAGCCCAAGGAGCTCATTTCACAAAAGCAGAGGGTTACATGGGCAGAGAATGTGGTCCATAGGCTCTGAATTGCTCCCTGTGCAGTTGCAGGGGATTGCAGTAGATGAAACTCAGCTAATATGTCCCATGGGGGGGTTTGTCTTGGCTCTAGGCAAAGAATTAATGAATAGTACATCCTAAACTAGGTTTCTTTCTGATAGGATATGGCACAGCTTCCTGGAGTTGTCTCTAGTGCTGATTTATACCAGGTGAGGATTTTGCCCAGTTGGGATAAATCCCCTCTCCTGTGTCCTGGTGTTTTATGGGTCTCACAACAAACCTTTGGCTATTCCAATCCCCTCCAAGTGAGGAGACAAGTGCAAGTGCTGCAATATGAATCCTCTTCTGGGTTTTACAGAAAACCCAACCATGGATTGATATCAGCCTAGTCTGATCTTTTGCTAGGACCCAACAAAAAAACTCCACCCCATAAACTCTGAAGTGCTCGAAGACCTGATGAAATACTCACAGCAGAGGCTCAGTTTCTTGTCTGCATAATTGCAAAGAGCAATTCACAGGAGTCAGAAGACTCAGCCCTGCACTTACTGGCTGGGCTGGGTGGGGTGACTGCCTGGTAGAGCTGCCACGGGCCATGAGAACCTTGGTTGCAGTCCAAGGTGGGATAATGAGCTCTCCAAGCACATGCCAGCCCTGAAGAGGAACCCCAAGAAACCTGCAAAAGCTCCAGGCTCTGTTCTGGACACCCCAGGGAGTAGTCCTGAATGATTTCTAAAGGTTTTCAGAAAAGTAACTCAGAAAGTCATTCTATTTTTGCTAAACTTGAGCCTTCTATGCAGGGTCTGTACCCCTGTCAGAAAATGTTGATGGACCCACAAGTCCAGAGAGCCATTTAGTGCTGGTGCATGAGGGTGAGTGTGTTGAGAGCAATTCAAGCTCTTACAGTAAACATTCTCAGAGCTCCTAAAGCTACAGGCTGCCCTTGTTCTAAGATGAAAAATGGATTTCCAGGAGCATGCACTCAAGAGGAGAAGCCTTGCTTATGAGAAAAAAAGGCTTCCAGACAGTTGTGGATTATCTGAAGGAGGTTGAAGACGTCTTCTGTGGAAGGATAAACAGGTTTAAATGCTGCAAGTGGCTTATCCTCAGCTCTGTAGTGTGACTGAAGAACCAAATCAGTCAGAAGATGAGGTTTATATTCTCCCCATGTCGGGGTCAGTGCCTCCTTGGTCAAATGCCATTTTTGATTGCATGTCTACAGCGCTCCAAGTATTTGCCTCTTTCTTCTTCAGATAATGCCAAAGAGCAGAGCCAAAGCCATGAGAGATGGGGAGTGTGACAAGGGCTGAAGGGAAGCAGATGGAAGAGAGCTTGGCCATGGAAAGGAAGCCTGGCCACCGATGTTGGTAAGTCCCTCCCTTTATGCCAGCTCAAAGACTGTTCAGAAAGCAGCTCCCAGGGTTTCCAGCACAGTGCCCATGAATAATTAACCCAAACAAAACAACAAATAACTGTTTCCTCATCAGCACACCATGTGGTCTCAGCTGCCAGGGAGGAGCGTGGGGAAGGCTGACTCAGCTCCTGAGCTGTGAGTCGCTGAGATGCCCAGGAAAGGGGATGTCTGGGTGATGGAGCTGAGATGGACATTGCTTAGGGCCCTAGATGGGCACATAGAGCATCTGACCCTCCTTCTGACTCTCTCTCAGGATTCCTCAGTAAGTTGTTGATCTGTCTTGGCCTTTGGTTTCCTACATGTAAGTGTGAGATAATGTATTCTTCCCTCTCCTCTTTGTCCATCCAGCTGGAAGTGACTGCAGTTAGGGACTGTGTGGGCTCTGAGCAGTTCCTGTAGAGCAGGGCCCCATTTCTAAGCTGAAGGCTCTGCACAGCAAACAAGTGCTAAGTGCACTATAGACAGTCCTGGAGCTTTGTGTATCCAAAGGACAGGGAATGGTTGGTCACTGCTAGAGCAACCATCTCACCTGACCTCAGGGACCTCTAGCTACACCAAAACTGCCTCATTTCTGAGCCAGGGTTTGCAAGGCAATGAGGCTCTTTGTGTTCCTCCATCTGTGTGCCAGCCCCCACTTCCCCCTGCTCCAGTCACTTCTGAACCAGCTGACCTGATTCAACCCGGTTTGATGGAAAGAGAGAGGTCTCACAGACCCAAGCTTCCTGCAATTTTCATGACCAAACAGCAGCTGGATAGAAGAGAGACATTTCAGTTAATATCCTACTGAAGGAAAGGTAATTACACCTCTTGCTCCCTATCTATTTTGGGATGCAGCAGCCAGGTGACCAGCTGGCATTTCGATATGGCTGGTCAGTCAGTACCTGTCCAGCCTCAAACCAACCCCTGCACTCACTGCCCCTTCCCTGCAAAGCACAAAGCTGCTGGAAGAGCTGAGCAGTCTGCTGGGGAGGTTTGGAGGGTGCCCTGGGCATAATTACAGGGAGCTGAGAGCACCCAGAAAGGAAGAAATAAAAGCAGTTGTAATACACAAACCAGAAGGAGAACGAGTTTCACCAGTTCTCTGCTCAAGGAACAACTTGATTTTTAGGTTCCAGCTGATTTTCAGGGGAAAAATAGGATGTTGCACTAACCACTACAAAAAATTTCAGTGACTGGCAACTCTCTTACCAAACCCCCCAAACCTGCTTTTTTTGCTTTTCAACTGCCTTTTTTTTTTTTGGCCATGAGAAAACATTTGATTTTTTTCTTTTTTTTTTCTTTTTTTTGCAACACAAACCTTTGACAAAATGCTATGGAAAATAGAATTTTTCAATTCCCTTTTTCCTAGGAACAAAAGTATTTCCCCAAGTTCATACTTGGACTTTGCACAGAAAGAGATTGTAAGACAAAAACGTTGAGCGTAGTCACGGCTGAAGATCTTTCAGTCCAAAGCAGCTGAGATGGACAAAGATTGGGATGGGAAGAAGCATGGGAAGAAAAAATGTGACTTTTCCAAGGTCAACCAACAAGCCAAGCACTCAGTGGAGAGCTGGTGCTGTTGGGTCAGCAGTTCTGCCACTTGGCCATGCGGCGCCTCTGCGCGTCTGTCTCTCCTGAAATAATGAATTTCTTGGAGCAGATCCAGTCCTTTCCTGAGTGCTTGGAAAGTGCCTTGCACAGCCCTAGGTGCAGCCATAAATAATAATTAAAATGATGATAATAATATTAAAGTGGATGTGTGCCACTGGAGATGGGACACACTCAGCACCAGAGTCCTAAATCTCTGCCCCTCTTCTAAGCAAAGGTACAGTTTTTCCTCACAAAGCTTGGGAGAGCAGGATTTACTTCCCTGGGCTTGATAATCACAGTCTTTTACTCTGCAAAAGGCAAACTGACCTGAGCTGAATTAGGTGCAGTATCTACTCTAACACCTCCTGCCTGTAGCTGGCAGCTCTGGTCAACTCTGGTTGGCTTTTTGCAGCTCAGGGGGAGGATATCTGGGAAGACTAAATTAAATGTGGTGGTGTGGGGAGCTGCCTGGACTAATGTTTTTTTCAGAGATAGGCTTTGATTGACACTTCAAATCTGCCTGACAATCTTTTATTCTAAGTGCAGTCGTTGCCTTTCTTCAGAGCAGGAAGAGCTGGTTTGGTTGCTGTCCTTCAAATGATGGATCTTATCACATGGGAAAAAGAAGGGGAAAAAAAAAAAAAAGGCAAACCACCTGGAAACAGCCACAGGACCAGCATAAAAAGGTAAAACTAACTGGATCTATTGAAGGTGTTTCTGTTTTTCCACTCTAAGCCATAATCCAATGCAAAATACCCCAGAATATGATATACCCCATGGCTGTGCTCTGAGGGACAGGAGCTCTTTTCTTTCTTCATTTGCCTCTTTATTATGTTGTTGTTTCCCTCAAGAGATTTGTTTCATGCTTTGTAGATAGAACTGTGCAACTCTCTAGTGATGAGAGAATCATGGAATATCCTGAGGTGGAAAGGACCCACAAGGATCAAATCCAACTCCTGTCCCTGCACAGACACCCCAACAATGCACCCTGAGAGCATTGGGCAAACACTCCTGGAGCTCTGTCAGCCTTGGGGCTGTGCCCACTGCCCTGGGGAGCTGTTCAGTGCCCAAACACCTCTGGGGGAAGAACCTTGTCCTGATCTCCAACCTAACCCTGTTCAGTGCCCAAACACCTCTGGGGGAAGAACCTTGTCCTGATCTCCAACCTAACCCTGTTCAGTGCCCAAACACCTCTGGGGGAAGAACCTTGTCCTGATCTCCAACCTAACCCTGTTCAGTGCCCAAACACCTCTGGGGGAAGAACCTTGTCCTGATCTCCAACCTAACCCTGTTC
>NW_008673528.1:9213-14491 GCF_000695815.1 Acanthisitta chloris | reverse complement strand
CAGTCCCAGAACTGGGAATGCAGTGGAATAACCTCTTTACTCACTTGTTTCATAGTGCCTCTTGTACTGCCTGTCCTCCCTGTGCTGCCTCTCACTCCTAGCTACAAGTATCCTTAATCCTTGCTAAATTCTGGGATCTCACCACTGAGCTGCTCTCAGAATAGGGTGCAGCCACTTTTTACAGCATAATTCAGACTTCTGGGGTTTACCTGAGTCTGGCCAAGAAGGTCTGATAACTAAGTGGGCAGAGACATGCTTCAAATCCAATTCTGGGCACACCTAGGTGGAAAAATAAGTCTTTTGTTCGAGATGTCTTGTCTGTCATCACTTGTCTAGGTGCTTCAGAACCAGCCAGGCCTTTAGACTGCAGAGCATAAGGCTGTTGTTGTATGTCCACATAGCAGAAGAGATGCTGATGGTAAGAACTACTTTGAAATGGATGTTTCCCTTGTTCTCCATGAACACAGGTGTGCTCAAGATGAAGGACCAACGCTGGAAGGTGTGTGAGCTCCTGTCTCTGTGCCAGATGTACAAGATGGAGCTGTCTGCAACTTCACAATGCTGCTCCACACATAGGATTTCTGCTTGTCAGGAGTGTTTACCTTTGGGCTCCTGCTCTTGGTGAGGCATCACAGACAGGATTACCCAAAGAACTGTTGTTTGCTGCTGTTCACCTCCACCTTGGAGCTACAGCCAGGCTTTCCCAGCCACCTCCTCCTCTTGAGCTCCATGAGCAGAAGACAAGCTCAGGCAGATCATCTCCACCAGTCATTGTGCTCCAGCAATGCAGCTCAGGTTGGGGCTTGTTTCAGTGGCTCTTCTGTGCTTCTGTACCTGACACATGGATGCATCAGGTGTTTCAGTTTCCAGGACCATCAGCCTGGCAGCTTTCCTCTGCACTAAATTTACTTTTTAAAGTTACATCAGTGTTGTACCCACAGGGAATGGAGGAACAGATGCAGCCTGTGAAGTCTGGCTTTAATTCACCTGCCTCATTTAATTTCCTGCCTTGCCTTCTAATCAATGAGTCTGCACTAGCAGCCCTGGGAATACCAAGGGTTTTCCATATCCAGGAGCATTCCATGCAGTGGCTGAGCTCTGGGGGTCTCAAGCAGCCTGTGGTACATCTCCTTTGAGGCTGTTTCCTTATGGATTTCCCTCCCCCAGGAAACACTTGCACACACTCTCCATCCCATGGCAGCTGCACCACATTTCCTCACAGGGCCCATTGGTACAGGGCAGCTGTGCCACATTAGCTTCTCTTAGCCAGGCTGGCTGTGTGGCATTCCCTCCTGGAAGTGCTCTCCTTCCAGGTTTTCAGCCACATGGCTTGTTTTCCTGGGGCTCTGTGCCCATGGCAGCTCTGCCACACTACCTCATACATGCTGCCTCATCACCTCCCAGGAGCTCCCCGAGGGACCAGTGGTTCTTCATGGGAGCTCTTTTCTCCCTCCCAGGGCCCTCAGGCCAGGCCATGGTGCTGTGCTGGCCCTGTGGTGTGTCCCTTCCCAGTTTTCCTTCCCCAGGGACAGCAGCACCATCTTGTCTCAGTGGTGCTGTCAGGACTGCATTGCCACACACACACTCAGGGCTGTCAGGGAACCTTGATGAAAGTTTTTTTTTGCCAGGCATTTTTGCTTTAGTTAAGCAGACTCCCAGTGTCCTGCTTTTTTTGGGCTCATGTTCATAGAATCATAGAATTTTAGGGGTTGGAATGGAGCTTAGAGATGATCCAGCCCCAACCCCCTGCCCTGGGCAGGGACACCTCCCACCAGAGCAGGTTGTTTAAGATTTTAGCCAACCACCTCCCTGGGCAACCTGTGCCAGTGTCTCATCACCCTCACAGGAAAAATCTTCCTAATATCTAACTTCAATTTCCCTCTTTCAATTTGAATCCATAAGTTAATGTTAATTCCAGGCAGAGCTGTCCTGCTGTTTAATCAGCCAGTGTCAAATCCCTGGGGGACAGGAATGTTCCCTTTGCCTGGTAGCACCTATTTTGTGCCACTGCTGCTGCACCTGACTATTATAATCTGTATCAGATTGCTCTCTGCCTGCTAAAATGGACAATTAGGATCCAGTTGTCATGCAAATTGCACAGTGGAATAAAAACCGTGGGGAACAAAATCCCAAATAATTAGTTGTGTCAGCCTTTGTTATGGCATGATGGGCTCGACTCTGCTCTCTGTGAAGGATCAGGCAGAGGAAACCTGATGTGCCTTTGTGTTTTATAGGCTAGAGCTTGGTGTAAGGCTGCCTTTAGGCACTGATAATGTGTGTGTGTGTGTGTGTGTGCAAACCTAACAGACAGATTCCGCCTACACTGGAAATTTGATGATTGCCTTGTTTTTTTTCAGGCTGGTTTATGTACTGCAGGCCAAACTCATGGGGTAATTACCAGTCTCTCTGCACAGGGCTGAGATGACGTGGTGAGAAAAGTGTAGAGATGCTGAAATTTCAATCTGCCACATAATGTGCTTCTAATCCTGATGGCCTTGTGGGGCTGTCGGTGGTGTCTTTGTGGTTGTTCTTGTTGTTGTGTTTTCTCATGTTTGGTGCTAAGTGTGGCAAATGAAGGGAAATATTTCAATGTCATAGAATCATAGAATTTTAGGGGTTGGAATGGAGCTTAGAGATGATCCAGCCCCAACCCCCTGCCCTGGGCAGGGACACCTCCCACCAGAGCAGGTTGCTCAAGGTTTTATCCAACCTGGAATGAACATTGCCAGGGTTGGGGCAGCCACAGCCTCCCTGGGCAACCTGTGCCAGTGTCTCACCACCCTCACAGGGAAAAACTTATGCCTTGGATCTAACCTAAATTTTCCCTCTTTCAATTTGTCCCCATTTCCCCTTGTCCTGTGACTGCAGCTCCTAACAAAGAGTAAAGGAATTTGTAAAGGAATCTAAAGTTACTGTGGGATTAAACACACAGAAGCCCTGAAGAGTCAAATGGAAGAGTTATGTCTTCATTTCAAATGGCAATGTAAAGTGATATTTTGTTGGGATAGCTGCTTTTACAGCACATCAGCTTTGCATTTCCCCAGGCTATGGGTAGCAAAGAATGAAGCTGCATCGTTTCACAGCAGAACTCATCCTTGAGAACTCAGGTGGAATATCCATGCTCACCAAATGCTGTAGCTGGCAGTCACAGTCAGTTTAGCTGAGCCTGTACAGTACCTGTAGACCCAGGGTGAGAGCAATGCCTGCTCATATCCCATGGAAATTGTGGCTTCCAGAGGACAGCAAGGAGCAGAGTGAGAGGTGGTGACACCAGATGGATGAGCTGAGTTCAAAGTCCTCCCAGAAGCTATGGCAACATAGCTTGTATATCTGCTCAGGAAAGCCTTTGCAACTACCATAAATGACTCTAAATGGCCTTATTTTCCTGCTAGCAGTGAAATAAGCAGCTTCAATGGGGAGGAGTAAATCCACTTGATTGCACATGGTGCCAGGAATAACCTTCTTATTGGTTATTACTAATAACCCAATCTATTGCTGGCAGTATGGCCACTACACCAGTCAGCCTTATCTGCCAGGGAATCACTGTATTGCTCCTAAATTTCCAATTACAGCAGAACACAGGGAGCTGGAAGGGCCTCAGGGGAGGAAACTTGGTAGGAAGCAAAGTCAACGTGGAGCACTTGGGTTATAAACAATCTGTGTGACAAATGAAATGCATCAGGGCCAATCCATCTTGTGAGGAAGATTTTTGCCAGGCAAGGCTGAACTCTTTCAGTTCCTGACTCTTCTCTAAGCCCATCCCTGGTGTTTGTGTGTCAGGTCAGGAGGTGGTGGAGGTGTTGGCTTGTTGGCTCAACTTCTGAAGGAACAAGGGTCTTCTAGACCTTGAGTGTGTGAAGCAGCAGCTGTTGAAATCAGGGCCCCAGTCCAGTATTTAGATGAAAATTCTCCACTGAAATCAATGGCAAAGCACCTGATCAGCACAGCAGGAGAGTTCCCACATGGCAACGCCCTGGGAAATTCTCTCTTGGAACAGATCAGATTCTGCTCTCATTTATGCAATTAGAAATCCAGTGGAGCTCCATTTGGAACAACTGTTTTCATCCAATGCAAATGAGATCAAGATCTGGCCCAGACTGTTTTTGTGCACAATGGAAACTGACTGAATTATGGAAAACAGGAAACAAATCTAATGTAAATCTGAATGGAAATATCGTGCGCTCTGTTACATCAGAATAAATTGGAAGCAAGTCTGTTGATTCTAATGGAATTCATCTGGATTTACACCAGGCTGTGGCTCAGCATTTGTCAGTTGGCTGCACACTGACATCAAAACTCAAACCATGCCACCTCATCTGAATAGCTTTGAACAAGTTCTCCCTTTACCTTTAAGCAGTTGCCTCTGCATCCTGATGCCTGATTAGCCTCTGCAAACAAATAAACCCCTGCAAACAGGCAGCAACAAATGAGCTCTGCACTCCCTAGCATTTGCAGAATCCCAGTGATGAATCTGAAGGAGTGAGCTTGGATTTGGAATCACTTAGACTTGCTCCTGCTCCTCTGTGTTCACACTGGAGAGCAGCAGGATTGAGCTCAGAGTAGGACAGACCTTGTCAATAACCATTCTGATTTCCCCCAAAGGAAGGAAATCCCAAAGGCAAATTCATGGTGGGAAGAGCTGTTTCCTAGGGTGCACAGGAGATCTTTCTGTGGATCAGCAGAATATTGTCATAGTTCCACTCCTGCTGTCTTGTGTCAGGTGGGGAGAACAGAGCCAAACCCCTCCCAAATGGATCTAATAGGGAATTGTGTCAGGCTTTGTTTCCACAGGCAAGTTACAGTGCAGGGGAACATGGGAGCCTGTGGATACTCTCCATGGGAAAGCAAAAGGGTTAATTAATGCCTGAGCAGGAATTTTGACTCCCTGGGTGAAAGTCATTGGAAAAAACCACAATATCTGAGCAAGAGCAGAGCCGTGTCAGTCCTTCCCTGGAAGCTCATATACCTCAGCTTCTTGCTTAATGCACTTTTTAATCTGTGTTCATGTTTCTCTTTGGATAATTAGTAAAATGTATCTTAATTAAACCAAGAGGAGGAGAAGAAGGCACACAAACAAATTGAAGCCCGAAGTGAATGGGATTCAGGGAGGGGCAAAGTCATTATTCAAATACAAATCTCGAGGCAAACATGGTAATGAGAGTTATGGAGAGTGTAGCAAAGGTAAGGAGTTTTCTGAAGTTGGATAACTGTTTGCCTGGACACCTTTCTGAAGGAAGGGACTGACCTGAAATCAGTCTCCTGGAGAGAAGAGCTAGGG
>NW_008673528.1:0-9187 GCF_000695815.1 Acanthisitta chloris | reverse complement strand
GTTGCTGATTTTCTGTGAGATCCTCAGGAAATTAACTGGGCAATATTTTCACAGGTGGCTCCTGTATGGGGATTGCTTTAATGTGTAGATATTCAGCCTGAGATATTCCCAGTCACCCTTTGCTGCATTGTTACCAACAGAATGTGTGTGGATCTCCACCAGGGTCTGAACCTGCCAACCACTCCCTCTCAGGGCCCTTATGTTTCCATCTGTAATTGATAGAAGAAATATTTTCCTGATTTTATCATGCTGTTAAAGGCTCTCTAATGAAACAAAGGCTTTCAAAGAACTGTGATTATTATGGCTTACTCTTCCTTAGGTTTATTCCTAAACTTACAGTCAAGGCAGGGCTGGATGGGGCCCTGAGCAACCTGAGCTGGTAAGTGGCATCTCTGCCCATGGCAGAAAGTTGGAACAAGATGAGCTTTAAGGTCTCTTCCAACCCAAACCATTCTGGGATTCTGGGATTCCTGCAGGTCAGCTGTGCCTAGTCTGTTGGAGCTTTCTCTCTGCTGCAGACCCTGTGTAGAATGCAATGTCTTTGCTCTCTTGTTTCTGTTCTTTACAACATCACCTGGAATAAATGCCTGGAGCCAGGATGTACCTGGCAGTGGTGGTATTGATACACAAACAATAGCTCCAGCTTGTTCATTATCACAGTCTCTCTAACTGTGTTTGCCATGTACCACAGGCTTGTTCCCTTCATGCTGGTGAAGTTGGAAGCAAAGAGAAAACATTAATGAGAAGGAACTGGGTCCCAGCCCAGTCCCAGCTCTCTGCAAGACTGCATCATATGCAGACAGAGCATCATGGAATATCCTGAGCTGGGAGGGATCAAATTCAACACAGGGATCAAATCCAACTCCTATCCCTGCACAGACACCCCAACAATGCCTAACCCTGTTCAGTGCCCAAACACCTCTGGGGGAAGAACCTTGTCCTGATCTCCACCCTAACCCTGTTCAGTGCCCAAACACCTCTGGGGGAAGAACCTTGTCCTGATCTCCACCCTAACCCTGTTCAGTGCCCAAACACCTCTGGGGGAAGAACCTTGTCCTGATCTCCACCCTAACCCTGTTCAGTGCCCAAACACCTCTGGGGGAAGAACCTTGTCCTGATATCCAACCTAAACCTTTTCCAGTGCCCCAACACCTTCTAGGAGAAGAACCTTCTCCTAATATGCATCCCAAACCACCCTGTGACAGCTCCATGCCATTCCCTCAGCTCCTTCCCTGGTCCCAGAGAGCAGAGCTCAGTGCCTGTCCCTCTTCCACCCCTTGGGAGGAAGCTGCAGACTGCTGTGAGGTCTCCCCTCAGTCTCCTCTTCTCCAGAGGGCATGCATTGGACTGCAAAGTACCCATAATCCTAGGAAATCAGCTAAAGTCAATTTTCCAAGCTCCTTGGAGACTCTCAGCAGCATCACTGCTCTTTACTCACTGCCTGTAAATGATCCGAGTGCACATGAAAATAAAGCTGGTATTGAGGTGGGTGTAATGGGGCCACCAAATAGAGTCAGGAGAGAGTCACAATTGCAGAGACATTTTCTGCTCCAGCAATACAAGAAGATGGGGGGCAGTTATTTGCTTTTATAGGAATAAAACTCTTTAGGCAAGGACCTTAAAAGTGGGAATAATCATAATTTACTGTTCATACCATGCAGTGGGAATCAGGCCCAAGCTTGTAGCTACAAGCTTTAACTATAAATGCTGTGGACTGACTGTGCTGTGCAGAGCTTTACTGAGTCACACTGATTTCAGAACAGCTTTCCCCAGGGAATAGCACTGCTTTATTCCAGTATGGATGTGAGACCCTACGCCTGGTTCTGATCTTATATTCTGAAAAGTCGAGTGATTTTTGGTGGGGATGTGCCTGACTTCGTTGCATATGCATGTGATGGGGCTTCAAGAGCTGATACAACTTTGATAAGATTCTTATTTAAGTTATTCTTCTAATTAAAGCCAATTATGTCAGGGAGAATCCTCTCCCTTTCCTCACAGAGCCCCTGTGAGCACAGAGCTGGGTCTTGTGCAAGGAATCAGTTTTGCCCCTGATGGCAATAGAACAGGTTAACCTGTAAGCCCAAAGTCAATTTGCAAACTGCATCTCTTAAAAAGAAATGCATGAATGGATTCTGTGGCTGATCTCCTGCAATGTCATTTGAATAGTTTTGACTGTGCATTTGTTTTATTCCTGGGAAAAATTTCTGAGTACAAAAAGACTTTTTCTTTTCCCTTCTTCACTTGCCAAGAATCTCTTTGAAACTTGTTTGTCATACAGACTGAGGCTTGGGCCAGATCTTGAGCTCACATAAGTAGTATCTCTATTGACTTCTGTAAGGAGATGCTGATGTACCTGAGGTGAGGATCAAGGACAAGAAAATGAAAGCAAAAAAAACCTGCAAGGAATGAAGCTTTTTGAGCAGGGAAGTGGCCACTCCAGGAAACATTTCCTAAAACCACATTGATTTTTCTCAAATTACAACCTTATTATTTGGGATATGAATGTGTAAACCAAGTCTTACTGACCCTTCTTCCATGAATCCCTTTGTGTGAGGTTAATTTGAGGTTTTTCCCACTGCAGGTAACACTGGGTTGTTTGAATGAACCCATTTCATAGAGTCATCATGGAATCATTGAATTTTAGGGCTTGGAATGGATATTAGAGATCATCTAGTCCCAACCCCTGCCCTGGGCAGGGACATATCCCACCAGACCAGGTCACTCAAGGCAAATCCAACCTGGAATGAACACTGCCAGGGTTGGGGCATCAACTACTTCCCTGGGAATGCCCAGGTTTTCATTGGGAAAAAAATCCCAATAAGGATTTAAAATATGAAGTCTTTGTTGATAGTGAGTTGGAGAATGTAATGATATGGGAATGAGCCTGGATTATTTTGGATGATTTTAGTGCTTGAATGCCAAATGCAACTGATAATGTGCATAGATTGATGTGCACAGACATTCTTGGGTGAAGAGGGAGAGACAGGGAGATAAAGTTGATGTGGGATAAGGCTCTGAGTAAGGAGAACCACTTAATGGTGTGTAATGAGACACAAATGTTAGGAATAAAGGGAAAAAACAAAGAAGAGTGAGTAACTGGAGCCTTGGTCTAGCCCTGAGCACTGATCCTTCCAGGCCTGGATTCCTCAGCACCAAGTGCTCAGAGGGATGTTCAGAATGGAGTCTGGACATAACACCATGAGTGAAACTGTATGACAATGAAGAGGGGAAAAAAAAAAAGCACAATTCAGAGCTTAATCCAGGGCTAGTTTAAACTCTGGGTACATTCAGCTAAACCTGCCCAGTTCTGGCTTCTTACAGCTTCCTCTGAAGCTTTTAGTACAGCAAAAGGATGCTGGAAGAGAGGAGTCTCCTGCTGCCAAGCCTCCACCATCACTGGGGAGGTGACTTTTTTGTAGTTTAATAGTGGGTTGTCAGTTTTGAGGCCTGTCAGTGCAGTGCCTTTCTCCCACAGCCAGCAGCTCTTTTCAGCAAGGACTCATTCCCAGTGTCTATGAAAGAGAACAGAGCTGCTTTTTTTTTTTTTTTTAGTCTTTAAAGGAGAGAAGAAATACTCTTCCTGGCAGAATCTCACTGAAGGCATTGGGTTATCAAATGCTGGGAGAACTCCCTAAAACTGTTCATTATGATAATGCCAAAAGCAGCAAAAGCTACACTGAGAGATGCCACAAGAAAAGTGCCTTGGTGAGATGTAGGGCCAGAACATCAAACAGCTGCAGGTGCTTGGGGAAGGAACACAAGACTGGGGAATGCTTGGAAGTGGCCTCTCCTATTCCAGCTTCTGGAGGCTCATGCTCTGCCCATCACCTCTTCTCCTTCCTGCTGCTGTTGGCTGAATTTTGTTTCTATTTTCTGTCACTTTGGGCCTGGGGAAATGAGGGGAAGCAGATCCACAAAGCCATTTCCAATGTGCTTCCCTATCTGTCTGTCTGCTCCCTACAAATAGTTGTTTTTCTTAGGGATAAAGGCAGAAGATAATTCCTTTAAGTGGCAATTAAGCTCCAGGTGGCTGCAGAAAGCTGCAGCTTTCTCCAGCTCCTGCAGAGACACAGCTTGAGCCCCAGGTTTCCCTTCTTCCCTAAACCAGGAGAGTTTTTTCCTGTCATTGTTTTGTGTCTGGTGGTGATTATGGCCCTACTTCTCCAGGGTAGCCTGAAGTGATTGGAGCAGCAGGGAAAATGACAAACCAAAGATGCTCCATAAACTGGCTGTGCCCTCTTTCCAAAACACACTGATTTCATAGGGTAGGGAACAGTTTCCTCTCAATCCTGATTTGAATTCCTTATCTTTCACCTGCAACACCTCTGTTTCCCAAGCAGTGAGCCCAGTTCCATCTCCTTTTGCCCCTGCTGTGCTGCCAAGTGTTGGAAAGAGACTTTTGGTCCTGTTGGATGGAATGCTGTGGGCTGATGGAGCAATACTTGTGCTCCAAGGCTCCAAGTGAGTCTCATCAGCAGACGCGTGTGATCGCTTTGGCTCATTAGTTAATGAGGTTAATGAGGACACCTGTATGAGCCATCTGACACCACAGGGGCTGTGTCTAGCCGTGGTGATTGCTCAAGATGACACAGCAAATCACTGGCAGAGCTGGGAGCCAGCAGAGCACAGCAGGGCAGGGCTCTATCTCCAGGGCTAAAGTCATCCCATTCACCCTTTGGAGCAAGTGGATGGACAGAGCCAAGACCTTGAGGAGACAGCCCAAATTCAGGCTGGGGCTGGGCTCGTGCAGTGGATTGGGGATGTTCTCCACCATCAGTGAGGTTTGTGAACCTTCAAAGCCTCCCCACACCTCCACCTGCAAGGAAACATGAGCCACTTACTCCCAGGATCTCCCTTTCCCAGGCACTCTTATTATCAATGGCATCAAAGAACTGAATGTTACCATTTCTACCTGGGTTTAATGATTTATCAGCCTTGAATTATGCACCATTGGTGACAGTAATGTTCTCTGATGTGGATGGGTGGATGGAATTACGTCTCTCTCTGTTTGGTGTGCTAACAGAATCAGAATTAATATTTTCTCTTGCCTGGCTTATCTTAGCTAGACAGTAGCTATTATTTCACCTACTCTGTTTCTCTTCCCCCTCCCTGCCACAACTGAAATAATTTGATTTTGAGCTATAGTTGAAGCAGGACTCACCTCAAATCAGATTTCAGATTCCTTGACCGGAGTCTGATCTCAACACTATCAATCTCCACCACATCCAAGCACAGTCACTCATGTAATAGGATGGATCAAGCAGGGAGAACACATTTTGTGGGTGACTGCAGACACCTGCACACAGACACACTTGACTTTGGCAAGTCAGCACTGGGCAGAGTAAGAGAACCTGCTTCCCATCAGCCAGCACAGCACATGCTCCTGTGCCCCACACCACGACCTTGGGGATGTGCAATTCCTCAGGGAGATCTTGGTGACATCCCTGGAATTGTGTGTGAGTGCACACACAGAGGATCCTGTGCACAGCTCTGAGTGTGTCTGTGCACACCTGAGTGATGCTGGGAGGCAGGTGGGTGAAAACAAGGAGGATTTGATGACTCCAATGAGCTTTTCCTCTGCCCTTTCCTTTTCACATCATTCCCACTTGTGCTGAGTTACTGCCACCACCACTGGTCCTTGCCTCCCAGTGTGGGATGCTGTGCTGTGTTAGATTCTATACATCCTGCCTTGTTTGCCTTCTCTATTTCCCTTTCCCCTCCCTGCTCGTGGATGTTTGTTTTCTCTTCATGTGTAGCATCAAAAGGCTGTTTGAAGAGAAACTACCCAATCCAAATGAAAGAGGATGTTGCTTTTGGAAGATCCAACTGAAGCCTGAGCAGAACTGATAGTAAATTATGAATTAGCTAGAGATTTTTCTCACCTCTTTTCTTTCTCTTTACTTTTCCCTGCTTTCTTTTTTTTTTTTTTTCCCCCTCTCCCTGTCTATTTTCCTAACCCTAATTAAAATGTGCTGGGCACAAACCTGTAATGAAGGGCTGGACTCGTTACTTTTGTTTATGGCAAAATCCAAGCAGAACAGAACTCCAAATGGGCTCTGGTTGAGTCCCATCTCCCTCCATAAAGAGTGTAATAAATATCAGCCACATTGATTTTCCTTCCCCTGCACCCTTTCCTATTTGTTCTGGTCTAAGTACACTATGTTTTCCTCTGAGGTTTCTTTTGCTCTAACTGTTCTATTATCTGTTGTTGTTGTTAATCTGTGTTGAGTGTGTAATTGAGATCCTAAGAGGCAGTTTAAGAGAAAGCCCCTCAGGAAGACATCTGACCTACATGAAGAAAGAGAAAAAAATAAAATAAATAACCCAAGCCATTGAGGCCAACTGCTCCATTTACCTGGTGAAGCCATTTCCTTCAGCAAGAGCTTTCAGCCACTCCAGGCTTAGCTCTCTTTCTGTAATTAGTTCAATGGATGTGTTTTTAACCTCTGCTTGATTTTTACATTGATTTCTTTGCCTTGGGGGGACATTTGCTTCTTGCTTCCCTGGGCCTGATTTTCCCATTACCTGCAGTCATCTGCTGAACTGGTGTTACAGGCAGAGGTAGGACGTGGCCCCTTTTCTCTTCCCATTTGCATGCTGTGATTTAGCCTGGCCCCAGTTACACAGGGATATGTTGGGAGCATGCTGTGATTTAGCCTGGCCCCAGTGACACAGGGACGTGTTGGGGGTGATGTGGAAGATGTCTCAAAGCACAGGTGACATGAGAAGGACAACATAAGAAGGACATGGAACTGTTGGAGCAAGTCCAGAGGAGGCCACAAAGTTGATAAGAGGGTTGGATCATCTTCACTATGAGGACAGGCTGAGAGAGTTGGGGCTGTTCAGCCTGGAGAAGAGAAGGTTGTGTGGAGACCTCAGAGCAACGAGCCAGGAGCTGAAGGGGCTCCAGGGAAGCTGCAGAGGGACTTTGTTAGGAGATGCAGTGATAGGACAAAGGGCAATGGCTTCAAATTCAAGGAGGAGAAATTTAGGCTAGACAGCAGGAAGAAGTTTTCCCTGTGAGGGTGGTGAGACACTGTCCCAGGTTGCCCAGGGAGGCTGTGGCTGCCCCAACCCTGGCACTGTTCATTCCAGGTTGGATAAAGCCTTGAGCAACCTGCTCTGGTGGGAGATGTCCCTGCCCAGGGCAGGGGGTTGGGAGTAGATGATCTCTAAGCTCCATTCCAACCCCTAAAATTCTATGATTCTATGACAGCTACTAAATTCCCCTTGGGTTTCCCAAGGAACGAGAGTGGAAAAGTCCTGAGAGACTGGAAATTGTGTTCAGCCAACCTCAGGCACTGCTCATTGGCTTTCCATCCTCCTCCAACCTCCTGATCAGGGCAATCTGTGTCCTGAGCACTTGGACTTCTCCTCTCCCTTGTTCGGTCGCTGCCGCAGGGACGTGTTGCGAGTACACGGAATCCATTATTGCCTGCTCACTCTACCAGTTCCCTAATCTCAGCAGATAAAGAGTTCTTAGTGTTTTCTTAATGTCTCTTTGTAGTTTATTAGAGGCCTAGGAGGCATGAGGGGGAAATGAGAATGTGACTCAGAAAATCCCTGCTCTCAGTCACGTGCTTCCTTCGCAGTCTCGTTTGCAACCAGACTATTAAAAGTGAATTAGCTGAGCCAAGTGGTGATGCTGAAACGTAAGGGCTGAGGAGGAGGGAGGGAAGCAACACTTCCCTCTGGTGCCTCCAGATGCAGCTGAGTTCAGCCACTTCCATCTGCCCCTGTGGGATTTTTGCTGTGATTACAGGAGGATTGTTGGTGCTGACACGACTGGCTCGATTTTCCCTCCAGACCTGATGGAAAAGTGTCCCTCTTGGCTGCAGCGTGGGAATGTCTTCATGCTCTTGACACAGAGCCAGGAAGAGGAGAGTGAGGTGCCCATGTGGTGCCAGCTCTGCTCTCCCTGAAGAAACCCTGGGTGGAGAGGCAGTGAGCTGACAGCTCCACTCGCCGTCACGTTTCCATGGCATTGCCATCACGGCTGCTTCCAGGGATGTCTAATAAACTGGAGCAAATTGGGATGAGGGATTATCAGCTGTTAAATGGTGCTGCTGAGCCAAGCCTCCTGCTCCATTCATGATGACAAATCCCTGCTTTCTCCAGGGACTCACACCAGCCAAACAGAGTGAGGAGGTGGCTGCTGGCGTGTCTAGGTCTGTGGGAAGCAGTTGGGGCTCCTCCAGTTCTTGGTTTGTCTCTTGGTGAAGGTCAACTCCTCCTCCTATTGAACTGATTTCCTCTCTCTCAGTAGGGGCTGCATCAAGCCTTTAAGGAATTAGATTCTGCTTCAGTTCGTAGGAGTGAACTCAACCTCTCAAAAACTCCGTTTTGATTTCTCCTACTCTGTCCAGGAATTGCTCTGAGTGTATCTATTGACTTTCCATGGAAAGTGGACATACCCATGTACAAAAACAACCCCTTGCTGCTGAAGGTTTTATAGAGGTAATATTGACCTTCCCATAGATGCTGAAGAGAATAGAAAGTCCTTCTTCTCTGTAAAACTGAACCCAAATTGTATTTGACGTGTTCTATAAAAGCTTATAGATTTTTATTTTTTCCTACTTTGGCCAAAACATCTTTTTTTTTTCCCCTTCACGAAGGCCAGAGTCAGAATATTTACAGAGAAGGGGGAAAACCTTTTTCTTTGAAAAATATTTGTGCTGGCAAATCATTGCAAATTGGTAAAGTCCCAGATGCATCTAAATAAATAACAGCAGAACTTTAGCTGCATTTGCAAAAAAAAAAAATACATTGGATTTATGGGCTTCTTTCAGGTGTAATCGGGATCTAAGTTAGGCTTACTGAGTATTTACAGGTTTTATATAGTTTCCAATGGAAGCAGCACTTGTGCAGCCTTTTGGGGAGTAAATCCAGGTCACAAACACTCCAAAACCAGCTCAAATGCTGGTTTTATTGGCAAGCCTCTGGTGGCTGCTGCTGCTGAGCCCTGCTGGGGCCACAGGCTCATGGATCCTCCCAGAGATGTCACAGATATTTGTGTGGTGACATCAGGTCCTTCCCTAGATGAAAAGGTGAGTTTTTCTACTTGGGGTTCAGGGCTAGGTTGGGTTTGGAGGGATATGAAGTCCCAAGATATTCTCTTGTCAAGCTTCACCTGGTGAAGTGGTGGACAACAGGAGTCAAGAGTGTGTCCTTGTGGCTAAGAAGGCCA
>NW_008673527.1:0-1808 GCF_000695815.1 Acanthisitta chloris | reverse complement strand
GGACATGGAGCTCCTGGAGCGGGTGCATTGGAGGGCAACAAAGAGGATTCAGAGACTGGAGCACCTGACTTATGAGGAAAGGCTGAGGGAGTTGGCCTTGTTCAGCCTCAAGAAGAGACGACTGAGAGGAGGAGACCTCAACAATGCATACCAGTATCTAAAGGGAGGGTGCCAAGAAGATGGAGCCAGGCTCTTCTCAGGGGTGCACACCAGAGACGGCAGGCAGAAACATGCATCGGAGTTGGAATTCCACCTGAATTCAAGGAAGAACTTCGCTGTGCAAGTGACTGTGCACTGGAACAGACTGCCCAGAGAGGTTGTGGATTCTCCCTCACTGGAGATATTCAAGAACTGCCTGGACACAATCCTGTGCCATGTGCTCTAGGATGGCCCTGCTGGAGCAGAGAGGTTGGACCAAATGACTCACTGTGGTGCCTTCCAACCTGACCCATTCTGTGACACTGCAGGGCCAGCAGTAACCCAGCCCCTCACTGCCCTGCGTGCAACAGGCACTGGTCGCGGTGTGTCACCCCACACCTCAGTGATGAAAGACCTGGCCTTGGTGCCCCACAATTCCAGGGGCTTTAGTTCCATGGGGCACGTCAAGTGCTGGGAAATGGTCATGGAATTTCACGTGGATATACAGCACAGATATGATGTCCTGCTGGCAGCACCAAAGGGTGGCATTGCAGAGGGCAGGGAGGCTGGGAGTGAGGAAAGAGGAAGCCCAGGCACTCCAGTGAGGCTGCTGTGCTGCTGCCCTGGCACTGCAGGTCTCCAAGCATTCCAGCTGTCACCTGCAGGCTTCCAGGAAGGTTTATGCTAATTTACTCAAATATCAAGGGAAACTGCTCAGGTGGTTTTCCCAGGATGAGGTTCCATCCCTCAGCATGCTCGCTGGGTGTGCTAACCCCTGGATTTCCCTAAATGCTGGGAATTTGGCTGTATCATTTGTGGTAGCAAAACACTGCTCATGTTTTCTCCTGATCTTTTGATGTAATTTTCCTCATTTGCAGACTTCAAAGCGTGGCTGTTCAAACCCCTCTGGCAAACCAAACCTCATATGCTGATGATAACTAATTCACAGAGAAGCTTAACCCCAAAATTAAAAATTGAAGCACAGGTATCACTACACTAGGGAAAACAACACCAGGGTCAGTTCCCTGCTATTGATTCCCAGTACATTGTGGCCTTAGGAAAGCTGTTGACTCGGTTTCCATTACTTCAATCAGGGTTAGGGGCAGCAGATTGTTTGAAAAACGGCTTGTACCCCGAGCAGTGGTATGTGAAGAAAACAGGGACAATAAAGGGCTGTTCATACGGATCCTGTAGGCTCCAGCCCAAGCATAGGCATGTAAAGCCAGTTCATAGAATCACAGAATTTTAGAGGCTGGAATGGACCTTAGAGATCACCTAGTCCCAACACCCTGTGCTATGGGCGGGGACACCTCCCACTGCACCAAGTTGCTTAAGGCTTCATCCAACCTGGCTTTGACCACTGCCAGGGTTGAGACATCTACTACCTGCCTGGGCAGCCTGTGCCAGTGTCTCACCACTCTCACAGTAAAAAAAAAGTTAGTGTGTATCCTGTAGCTGCCAGACACTGGGCACACGGTGTTCCTGACAGGCAGCTCTCCTCTGGCTGGAGATGTCCCTTCTTCGGATGAAGACCAAACTCCACGGCCAGGCAGGACACACTGTGGACACAACAGGCCTGGTGTCCAGCCCCAGATGGGCTCCTCCGGCCTGACCCCCGCGAGCCTGGAAGGGACGAGCAGGGGACGGGCCGAGTGCCCGTTCCCTGCTCC
>NW_008673526.1:0-559 GCF_000695815.1 Acanthisitta chloris | reverse complement strand
CTGGGGGTGCCCAATCCCCCCCATCCCCAGGGGACCCAATCCCTGGGGATCCCATCCCTCAATCCCTCCATCCCTAGGCATTCCCAAGCCCCAGGTGTCCCCAGCCCTGGGGGTCCCCAACCCTCCACTCCTGGGGATCCCATCCTTGAGGATCCCATCCCTGGGATCTCCCCATCCCCAGGGGACCAAATCCCTTGGGTTCCCATTGCTTCATCCCTTCATCCCCAGGTGTTCCCAGCCCTGGAGGTTCTCAACCCTCCCCACTGGGGAAGGACCACCCAGAACCACACCAGGGACCCCCAGAATCTGTGGGACCCTCCCCAGGTCAGTACAGGGGTCCCAGGGTCTGGGGCAGTCCCCAAACTCCAGTGGGTGCCCCCAAACCTTGGGGGTCCCAGCCAAGCAGGTCCCATCCCTCCACCCCCAAGTGGCCCCATTCCTTCCCCCTGAAGGAAAGACCACCTGGAATCCCCCATGGGGACCCCCAGGACCTGCAAGACCACCCCCAAATCAGTATTGGGATCCTGAGGTCTGGGAGGGTCCCCAAACCTCAGGGGGT
>NW_008673525.1:9991-13221 GCF_000695815.1 Acanthisitta chloris | reverse complement strand
GAGTGCTGCATGGGATTGGTATGGCCATATATACTATATATTTTCTAGAAATGATGCATGCATAACATGTCTCTTTTCAAGTGTTTCTGTTGGGTGTTTTTTTTGTTTTGTCCATTTGTTTGGTTATTTTATCATCAGAGAATTCTGGCTATAGGAATAAAATTTACTAATTTTCTCTGGTATTGAAAGGAATTTTCCTGACAGGGTATTTGATCCAACAGTGGGGTCTAGAAATATCTATAACATTCATCTTAAGTTTTCTGGTAACTCTTCTCTGAGTGAATGAAGAGCAGCATTTCTTTATTAGTCTCTCATTAACTGTATCTATTTCACCACAGTGGAGAGCAATTCCTTTTTCAGTCTGTGTAGTAATACCTGTGGTGCCTGAAGCACATTTCTGTGGATAAATTCTTGTTCATAAGAAAGCCAGAGCTCCCATCAATTTCCCTAAATCAGTTATCTTGGAGAAATACAAGTAAATTTGTAAGCTCAGAATAATCTTTCTGTTTTTCAGTTTCTCTTTCTAAACTCCTGATTTTAACATGTTTTTTTCTGAGGTGCAGAAGACAGACTGCCATGACAAGATATACATGTATAGTTGCACAAGAGGTATATTTCTTAACTAGCACAGATAGTCGACCATATCTTTATCAGTTTTGCTAATATCCTTATGTTCCTTTTTGTTCTGGTTGAGGATTGCATTATAGTTTTGTTATGAACATTAGACTTACTCATATTCTCTTTGACTGATAAAGGAGCTGGATTGAGACACAAAGAAGAATTCAATGCTGCTGAACTTCATGAAAGTTTGCTTTTGTAAGGTATATACAGCATAATTTTCAAGGAGAAAATAAAATACTTGCGTGAATCACTGTAGTTCTGTGTAAATGCCAAACCATGGATAGAAATGGGCTAAGATGGAGCATATTACTGGAGAACAAGAGTTCTTTAAATTGTCCCTGGTGGTGGGGTATGCTTTAACCACCTTGACTCTAGAGCACCTAAAAACCAATTTCAGAAATGAAAGCTGTCAGTGTGTTCCTAGGAAGATTGTTCCTTTGCTTTTACAGTGTACTTCAATTATCTCAATTATATTCATCAGCTTAGTCTCTGCTGACCATCCCACCCCCAAAATAATGTAGGAGAGTTAATCCCTTACACAAAAGCTGCTAATGGATTTCAGTAACAGCGATAATACTTTGAATTAGAATGAAAGATTTTTATCTTTTTAAAGAAGTTATTTTGCCAGAAAATGTCTTGTAAGTATTGATCTATAACTATCATCAGGATAACTCTATTGAAGTCAGTGAAGGTATACTCTGTATGAATTTTACTTCAGTGCTTGGCAAAATCTGTAATTTACTGATAAAACAGATTCAGCAATGAACTACATGTTTACATCACACATAATTTTTCCAAGAGATTGCCAAAGCTATTTGTTTTCAGCCCTAAGAGGATCTTCAACATATTAACACAATTGCCAGTGCCAGTATATACATATAATTTAAGTCACATTAAAGTGCATTTTTGTTTCTTATGGACTCACTGAAATCATGTTGCAAGGTTTTAAACTGTACCCATATCAGTAACTCTTTCTGATGGGTATCTGGGCACATGGCCTGTTTCAAAACCTGAAATCAGCATCTAGTCTGATTATTTGACATGAAATGAGATGACTGCTTTTTATTGTTTCATTTGGATCACAAAAAAAAGTAAAATTTTAGGAAATTGACTTGTAGGCAAACACAAATATAATTCAAGTATTTATATCAAAGAAAGAAGCTATGGTAAATGCTAATAATTTTACAAAACATAGTATGTATAGGCAAAATAATACTTGCATATAATTCTCAGGTGCAGTACTAAGAAGGAGGAATAAAACAATCATTAAATGTTTCAAGCTTCAAGCAAATATGCATGAGAGTCCCAAAACTGGCTGTCAGTTAAGACTAAGAAATAAATGAACAGATTTTTACCCATCTACTATGTATACACACACAGTATTATTCCCTTCCAACAGATGTCTGGCCCTTTCTTTGTGGATGTAATAATGACTCAAAAAAATTGTGCAAAATTGTGAAACAGTACAGGTTTGTGTCACTATAAAAGCTTACTATGCATTACTGGAGCTTCCAGTAGATATGATTTTGGTGCCAAACACAAGTACATCCAATACCTGGTGGTGTTCAAAGCCAGGTTGGATGAGGCCTTGAGCAACCTGGTCTAGTGGAAGGTGTCCCTGCCCATGGCTAGATGATCTGTAAGGTCCATTCCATCTCTTAAAATTCTATGATTCTATGACATACTGGACAAAGTCCTCTGTCTCCTGCTGTTTCTTGTCTTCAAGGTTATTGAAGGAGAGGAGGTTGTGGTCACAGTGCCTGCCATGGCCTTGCTGGCACAGACATGCAGCTCAGCTCTAGGGTATCCTCCAAATGCAGCAATGACCAAGGCAGGACAATATTCAATGAACCCAAGCACCAGATTTATTTTGCGAACTAAAAGGAAAAAGAATTCCTAATGTTTCAGCTTTTCTCAGAGGACTTGTCCTGCAGCTGAAACTTAAGCCTGGAAGTCAAGGTGCCTTTGTGTGTCAATTCTAGTCCATATTTTAATGGCTACAGTTTAGCAAAAAAATACTTTTTCATTTTCCAGCCTCGTGTTGGGACTTCTCATCTGTATCAGAGGGATGAAATTGTAAAAATGAATTAATGCTTACAATTTTGAAAATATTAAATGAAAAATGTTGGAATTAGAAACTAATATAAAGAGCAAAAGAGTCAATTATGAGTTACAGTGTTACAAAACTGGATTTAGGAATCCTGCTGACTATGCCAATTTGTTGCAAATGGGAGATTCAAACTGCTTAAAGAACCACTGTGAAAGGTATCAGCAAAAGTGGTTTTATTAAAATATGATGCTGTAAAAGTGTGACTTAACAAAGTTCAATAGAAAGGTTCACTCTATTACTGTACTGCTGAAAGGATATAACCATGATTCAAAACTACCAAGACAGAATCAACGTTACAAAGACAAAATCCTAGTGCACTACATTGCAAGGTTATGTGTGATAATGGTCACTTACCACAAAGTTCTAGTTGTTAATCATAGAAGCATAGAATTTTAGGGGTTGGAATGGGCCTTACAGATCATCTAGTCCCAACCCTCCCTGGGCAGGGACACCTCCCACCAGAGCAGGTTGCTCAAGGCTCATCCAACCTGGCCTTGAG
>NW_008673525.1:8564-9895 GCF_000695815.1 Acanthisitta chloris | reverse complement strand
CTCCTTCAGTTTGAACCCATTACCCCTTGTCCTATCACTGCAGTTCCTAACACAGAGTCCCTCTCTGGCTCCTTGTAGGACCTTCAGAGATTGAAAAGTTGCTCTGAGGTCTCCACACAGTCTTCTCTTCTCCAGGCTGAACAGCCCCAACTCCCTCAGCCTGTCCTCATAGGGGAGATGCTCCAGTCCTCTTAGCAACTTCTTGGCCTCCTCTGGACTTGCTCCAACAGTTCCATGTCCTTCTTATGTTCATGGCACCAGAACTGCATGCAGCATGCTGGGTGGGGTCTCATGAGAGAGAAGCCTCTCTGCCTTGGGGAGCCGTTCAAGGGAATCACCACCATGCTGCCAGATGCTTAGTAGGTAGAGCTCAAAGAAGGCTCATTTAGTCTGTCATATTTATGGAATAAAGAGATTTACTTGTAGTCAAATTACATGTGATAGAAAAGGTATGCATGAGAGTCCTTGTGCCCTCCACCCTCTTTGTTGCTTGGTAAATGAGAATTGAAAAAGCTACCTGCTAGTCACGTGTTGTATGGTCAGTGTTGAACGCTCATATGCATTGATGCTCATTGCATCACTCAGTTCCTTTGTGGATTTTCAATAAATTAAACTAGATAAGTTCTTGGCCTGGTTATGGCTTTGGCCTTTACCTCCTTTGGATCCTGTCCAAAAGTACCACTAGTTTGATTAAGGGGCCAAGTGCATCCATCATGTCTTCAGCTGCTCTGGTTTGCAGGTGATCCTCTAAAAATGCAACAAAACCCAGTCCAGGGAACAACACTTGTGACTAAACTGTGCTGCAAAGAAGTTATCAGTTTATTTGTGAATATTTGTATAAACCCCTGTGACTTTGTTCTAAGAGAGGTTCTCTTGTCTCTTAAAACTACTCCAAGAACATTATCTTGAAAAAGGATTATTTGCAGTATAACCTGTCAGAAGAAACTTTGTTTCTATTTATTCCTCTTCTCTTTATATATTTTGGGGAGGGCATCACCTCTGTCCTTTCAGCAAATCTCTGTAATGTGATTCCCTTTTCTGAAATACGCAACCCATGGCTTTGATTTAGTGACTTATAGAAAGGCTCAGGTTTGACTTGGCTTGTCAACTGTAATGTGATTCCCTTTTCTGAAATATGCAACCCATGGCTTTGATTTAGTGAGTTATAGAAAGGCTCAGGTTTGACTGGGCCTGTCAGGTGTTTAGCCACACTCAGTCCCTAAACTAACCACATCAAGTGGAAAATTCTGAGAACTTCGCTGGGAAACATGCAAGGTATAAGCTGAGCGCCTTCAATTTTTCTCAATACACTGGTATTTGAAACTGAATTT
>NW_008673525.1:0-8536 GCF_000695815.1 Acanthisitta chloris | reverse complement strand
CCCCCCACACCTTCTAATCCTATATAGAAAGATAATTACCTGCTGGTCTGAGTCACCTGTTATCATTACAGTGGTTGCCTTAGCTGTATAATTTGAAAGACAATGTGCTATCGTCCAGTAATTGCAATCACTGAACCCACAAAGTGCTGCAGTAGTTGTATTGTATACACTTGTTTTTCACCCAATTATATGTACAATGTCCTATTATTCTGAAAAAGATAAAAGAGATCAAATAGATATTTCCTCTAACCTACCCCTTATCCCTGAGGCATTTGAAGAGTTATTGGATTGTGTGGAACAAGATGATCAGCTTTTATATCATCTTTTGACTATATACTGGAAAAGAATCATGTTTTTATCAGCTACAATCCAGAAGTCCTCCCCATTAGTGTGATCATGGAAAGAGTTCTAAATGGGTTGTCATTGGAGGTGTTTGAAATTACACAAACAACATTTTCTCTGTGCTTTCTTAGCTGTATCATTTTGACAAATTAATGGCTCACATATCATGTTTTACAAGGAATGATGATCTAATCACAGAATCAGAATCACAGAATGGTTTGGGTTAGAAGAGACCTTAAAGATCATTTGGTTCCACCCCCTCTGCCATGTGCAGGGACATCTTCTGCTAGACTGGTTTGCTCAGAGCTCCATCCAATCTGGCCTTGAACACTTCCAGGGATGGACCATAAACAGCTTCTCTGGATAACCTGTTCCAGTGAATCACCACCCTTACAGTAAAGCATTTCATCTTAATATCTACTCTAAACCTACTCTCTTTCATCTTGAATCCATTCCCCCTTGTCCTGTAATACATACTCTTTTGAATAGTCTCTATAGCTTTCTTGTAGTCTCCCTTCTGGTACTGGAAGGCTGGAATGAGGTCACCCAGAAGCCTTCTCCTCTCCAGGCTGGACAGTTCCAATTATCTTAGCCTTTCCTCACAGGAGAGGTGCTTCATCCCTCTAATCACCTAATGCTCTGGAGTTTGTAGGACCTTTCAATTTTAAATGTCAGCCCAGATAGTAACAGGAAAGGACATGTTATTGGTTTCCTTATTGGTTTTTCACACTTTCTCTGAAACATATTTTGAACAACAGTGAGAAAGAAGCTGACCTTCACATACAGAAGTTTATTTAAATCCATGTTAGTGGATGTTAAGTTTACCATTGCATTCTAATACACAGTCTTTGTATATAAACTTGTTACAGGCCCTTGAAATTATACAGGACAAATGACTTTTCAGGAACTAATGTTCTGTGCCTATTCTTGATCATAATATGGGATGTCAATGTGTTCATAGCATCCCAGAGAAAAAAAGCCTGTGAACATTGGCATAGGCAATAAAGCAGAGTAAAAAGTGAAAACACTACCTTCAAAAACTACTCCTGCTATGAAATAATTAATGTTTTCCAGATAATGGAAACAAAAAAAGACCCTCCCCAAAAAAAGATTCCTGAAAAATGGGTTTAAAAAGTTGAAATGCAGCCCTGAAGAAAATAATTTTTGCAGGAAGGTTTCTGGCTTTCCCTTCTCACATTAGATAACTAGTATGCTTGGAAATTAAGTATGCAGAGCTAAAGATGCTGAACACTGGTGCAGATCAATGTTATGGAATGTTATGAGTGGCTATTGTTATCAAAAACTTAGCATTGAATGGTTGAAGATACTGCCATATTCAACTCCAACACAGTTTAGGCACTTAGAAAATCTCTTTGTATGGTTAATTAGAAGAGGTATGATTTTATTTTTACAATCTGCTCTGTGGTAATACAAATGAAAATTTGTGATTGAGAGAAGAAACTGGCAAAAGTATGGGTTTGGAGTTGAGAAAAATCAATATGAGTCCAAACTGAGGTGTGCCAGCAGAACTACATGGGAGCCCTAAGGATCAGAAGAAAAAGCCAAACTTACATGCCTTTCTGCTTTTAAGTGCTATATTTTCATCTGTAGTACAGTCACTAACCTATACATATATGATATGGACTGCATCCAAAGGAGTGTGGGCAGCAGGTCAGAAGAGGTGATTCTTCCCCTCTACTCAGGTCTTGTGAGACCCACCTGGAATACTGCACACAGTTCTAGTGTCCTCAACATAAGAAGGACATGGAACTGTTGGAGCCAGTCCAGAGGAGGCCAAGAAGTTGCTAAGAGGACTGGAGCATCTCCCCTGTGAGGACAGGCTGAGGGAGTTGGGGCTGTTCAGCCTGGAGAAGAGAAGACTGGGTGGAGACCTCAGAGCAACTTTTCCATAGCAGAAGGGCCTACAAGGAGCCAGAGGGGGACTCTGTGTTAGGAACTGCAGTGACAGGACAAGGGAAATGGATTCAAACTGAAGGAGAGGAAGTTTAGGTTAGATATTAGAAAAAGGCTTTTTACTCTAAGGGTGGTGAGACACTGTCCCAGGTTGCCCAGGGAGGCTGTGGCTGCCCCAACCCTGGCAGTGTTCAAGGCCAGGCTGGATGAGCCTTGAGCAACTTGATCTAGTGAGGAGGTGTCCCTGCCCAGGGCAGTGGGAATTTGGACAAGATTATCTGTGAGGTCCATTCTGAACCTTAAATTCTGTGATTCTGTGATTCTATATATCTATGATATATATGTGTCTTAAAAATCCGTACATTTTCATTCTGTGATTCTATATATCTATGATATAGATGTGTCTTAAAAATCTGTACATTTTCTTTCTTTCTTCTCATTCAAAACTGAAATTTGTAAAAGAAGCCCTGTCTAAGACACAAGCAAAGCATTGCTTGTTACAAAAGGAGAATGATGCTGTATCCTTATAGAAAGTCTTAGTTCAAGAAGCCACTCAGGGAGGCAGAACCACAAGACAGGGATCTTGTCCTTTGCTACTGGGTAAGGTTGGGTTATTGATTCACTCCATATATTCCTAATAAAACACTCCTCTACTCTTCACATGCTCAAGTAAATTACACACTAACATTTGACCCTCCCCAGAGATGAAAGCTCCAAAGGTATTATTGCAGGTATTTCTTTCTGAAGTAATTGAGAAAAGCCTGAACAACCCAGACTTTTTCAAAACTTGATTTTTACTGCTTATTGCACAGATCTGGTTTACCTTTTACTAGCAAAATAAATAAATAAAGCCAAACAGTTATAGAACATACTCCATGAAGGACAGAACTGTGTATGCAAGTTAGTTGCTTAGATGAGGATCACAAATTGACTTGGTTGCAATGGGAGTTGCCTCTGCATCAGCTTCAGAAGCCAATATAGTAATAACACTTTGTGTTCCTGAAAGGAAATTCTTTCCTTAGGCAGTTCTCAGAGCTTGAGAAACCTCTTCTAACAAAATCTCCCATCAACCTTGTGAGGTAAGTAGCAATATTAAATGCATTTTTAGTACTAATTGGAACTCTTTGATTTTGTTCCTGTAATTTGAGACTTTTTTTTCTCTTCATCCCACACTGAAAAAAGAAATCAGCATTTTAAAATTGTCTGCAACAAAGGTGACAAGAAAAGGTTGTTCTGGAAATGCTGAGAAGATCTTCCTAACACATTTGATTTGTTGCTTGAACATTTGCCTGTCTTTACACGATATGATTAGATAAAATACAAAGTGACTGAATTAAAATATTTTTTAAAAAAATAGTGTTTTTATGAGGTTGAAACAAAATATATTGCCATTATAAAAATATTTCCTGCTTAAAAATCTGCAGATGTAAGAAGTTCTGATAAAACATTTTGGTTTCAAATTGCCATATACCTATATAATCCATATCTACACCTATGCCTATAGCTACTTTTATACCTATGTAGTCTGTGTCTATATGGCACTGTATGTTTTTGGCATGTACTTTTTGAGAGGATGTCCTTTGTGTATGAGTAACTGCATGCAGCAGTGCAGTCTTAGTAGCATGGAACCAACAGGCAACTCTGTGCTGACTCAGTTGAATTTAGGTGTGATGTCATTTGGGTAAAACAGGCTAACCTTTTAAACCTTAATCAAGCACATTTGCTGTACCCTTCTCTCAATCCTCTTCAACCAACCTTCGGAGCCATATGGGGCACTGAAAAAAGGTAGAGGTTAAAGAGCAAGACATAGATGTATACTTCAACCCAGCAGCATTTTACCTTGCTCTGTGGTTTTTACCATAGGTTGAAATCTGAAAGTAATTTGTATTTGTCAGGTCTTCTGCAGGACAAAAGCTTCCTCTGAAGGCTCTTTTCATTCCATGTTCTTTTCATAGAGTTTAGCTGTTTTGTGTATTACTATTTTTTAGTCTCCCAATCTTTCCCCATGATTTGATTCATAGCCAGCCAGTGCCATGTCGTTAGAGCTCCATTTATCTGATTGTGTGGCAAGTGTGATCCAGAGATATCCAAGTGTACAGTATGAGAAAAGAGAACAGTTATCACATGTTCCCTGGGAAATGTTAGATTGCTCTTTTTAAGGACAGCACTTCCAAAACAGTGCTTGCTAGGCAACTGTAGAAAGGTAATCAAACATTTTAATATTTTATGCTTTTTAGATCCATTTCTCATATCAATTGTTTTTTTATTGCCAGAGCTCTGATTTTTTTCCAGCTGTCATTCATCTAATTCACAGCAGTGGCCACCTAAATTGCTGCAGTCAATATGAGAGCCAAATTACTTTACCTGTCGACATTCTGCTTTTGTCTTCATTCTAAATATCATTCAACCCTAAGAATTTTGTCTCTGCAAGTGCAGAAGTGAGTAGGAATGCCAGCAGAAGTTAAATGACATTTTATCACTTTTGAGATAGGATATGATTTGTTTTTAAGAGGAGATTGCATTTTCTACACGTATTTCATCCACTGGCATCTCTATTGCTTCCTGATCCAGCTTCCCCTGAAGTCAATGATAATTTTTCAGAGACTTCATACACAGCTGGATTATGCTCAATAAGACTGATAGAAATACATCAAGGAAATACAATAAATTTAACAATTTAGTTGGCAATCACATTGCCTTGGGAGATCTTAGATGCTTAAGAAAACAATAGGTACCTAACAGATGACAGTACTGATTCTCCTATTCTAGAACCCTGTTCCTGGCAATGAGCATTTGATCCAGAAGGAATTATATCAAGGATTCAGCCTGTTGAGTAGGAATGCAGCTGTTTACTTCCTGATTCTTACAAGTCTTTGCATATGTAACCCACGGAGAAAAGAGGTTGGATGTTTCTTTCTTACCATAATTTTCATAGTCAACATTTTTCAAAAGATCAAGAAAATAGTCAGAATCATAAATGGAAGAGAAATGTAAGGACTGAACAGATTGTACATACTCAGGAACTGTTTTTTAGTCACTGGTAAATTTTCTTCCATATAAAATCACTTATTGTCACTTTACTTGTGACATGCCAAGGCAGTTTACCAGGTAATGAATCACCAAACTTTTATTTCAGTAGTGACAAGAACTTTTAAAAACTCACTTTGTCTCTTAGCTAGCTGAAGGACTATGCAGAGGGAATATGGACACATAAAGTAATAAACCCCTTAGTTAGCTTTACAGGGCAAAGTAGAGGGAAAAACTCCCCAGCTGATGTTAAAATAAGTGCAGCTAACCTCAGTCCAATTAGTCTATGCTGATCTACATCAGCTGAGGTTCAGCAAGTAAATGCCTAAGGTGCAAAAGTGAACTACATATGCTACTCCAACCTTTGAGGACACCTCTGTCTTTAAGTCAGTAATGTGTTACCAAGGCACCTTGGTCATATTCATATTTATCTCTTGCCATTTACATGAGTTGGGGTGTTATTACAGCTGTTCTTCACTTATCTAGCTAATTAGAGCAGTTTATGGAGTTTTTTACAGTAGTCTGTTTTTCCTAATGTGTTCATATCTAGAGTGACTTTTGAGTGCCTTTCAGATTTCACTAGCATCAGAAATGTGTCTTCTCCAAATCTGTGCTGTCTCATATTCCAAAGGTCATGGCTAAGCTGATGCTTACAGATTTACACATTATAATTCTGCCTTTGCAGAATTTATAATTTGAATGATAATTATTCTGCACTGAATCCTTGTGAAATATTGTATTGATTTTTTTCCCAATTTTCATGTGGCTATATTCAGCATCTTTCTACTCTCTTACCTTAGCTGACCAGCTAAATGGCTGAGTTAGATACATCTTTCTTTTAGTTTATCCAATTAAAATATGCTTCTCCATTTCGCATATTTTAAAATTCCTTTCTGTGCTTTGACATCTAACCTACGAAATATCCTCTCAAGGGCAAGTCAGCCTGAAAACCTCATTGCTACTTGCACATTTCAAGGCCTTTCTGTTTGCAGTGCTGCCTCTTGTGACTGAAATTTTGCTGTTGGCTTAGCCATATCAATAAATTTAAATTTACTTTGTGCAGCTTATTGTCTATAAACTTAGCTATATTGAAATAGGAAGAGTGAAATTCATTATTATTGTATGAGCACCTACTGCAGTAGGAGACTATCTGGAAATCACAGCAAAACCTTTTGAATCTATTCTAAAGAGAAGGTACTATATCAAATATAAACAGCTGCTGCAATTACATAAGGTAGAATTCAGTCTGCAAGAGCTGTTGAGCTTTGGAGCACAAGCCAATTACCAGCAGGAGTCAGAAATTGTTCCACTAGGAACAATTATCTGAACTATATGGGAGGTAACAGGGATTTCCATTCTGGAACATTTTAAATTCTTTCAGTTTCGAGGGAAACAGTTTCTTTCCTAGCAATTGCAATTTTTCCAAGTCACTTATCTAGCCAGAGCTATACAGTTATGGACTGTTGTGGTTTAGGAATCATATTCCCTGATTTAGTGTTCCCACTGAAACACCCCAGACCATGCAACACTCGCTCACTCTCCCACCTCCTCCCACTATGATGGGATGGAGAGGAGAATTGGGGGCAGAAAAAGGTAAAGATCATGGGTTGAGGTAAGAGCAATTTACAGAAAACAGCTATGAAATAAGAAAATAAAGGATAAAACTGAGTGTACTCGACAGGTGAACATTCACATGCGACTGCTCAGCGCGTGGAACTCAACACCACACAACTACAGGCACTGTGTACCACCACACCAGCAAAGGATACACACCACACTCTGCTCCCTCCCATCTGCATGGTGGGAGGTCATACAGATTAACCCTAGTGTCCTGGCACGTCCCTCCTGGATGCTGCAAAAATTAACCCTGTCCTAGCCTGAACCAGGACAGGACCATGTCCCACAGTCATTGAAAAAGAATCAACGAGTTGTGGTATTACAAGTACCACAGAAACTTGGAAGAAACTCAGTACCATGTGATGAGATCTCAAGATTTATGTCTCTTTGGCTCTATGGTTTCCAGTTATGCAACTTGTTTTGGTATTGGCCTCTTGTCATAGATCCAAGCTGTGGTCTTGAATTCAGCCTTTGCTTTATTTCTTGTGTTCCTGCAATGAAACATGGGTGGGTTTTACACTATTTTCCTCCTGCACTGAAAGAGACCAAACAGCAATACAGAGGTTGAACCAGAGTCTAGGTGCATGCAGAGTCCTGGGACTCTTTTCCTAGTTCCTGCTCTCCATGACACTGAATGCAATACACCAACATTATTTCTTTTGAGAGAGAGATTCAGTGAACTCCGGTACTGAATGGGGGCAAACTGTCCATGAGGAAAAGGGAAAAGACTGCATTTGCATCACAAGTCCCATGACTATTAGCAGAAACTCATTTTCTGGCAGGCCATGGAAGAGTACACCTGCCTTTTGCATTCCCTACAGTGAGGTCTTTTCCATGGCCCCTCTGCTTCCCAGGGCTTTTTTAATGTTCAAGTCCAGCATGATCTTCCCTCCTGCACAACAGCTGCTGACTCTCCATGGTTTAGCCATTGCTGCCTAACCTGCAAGGCTTAATTTCTCAATCCTGTGGCATGGCTTCTTCTGTAACTGCCTTATGGAGACTAATATCAATGGTAGCAATACATTTCTTGCTGTTTGAATAATGTGAGTGGTGGCAGTTAGCACAGATGAGTATATCAATTGCTGGCACAGTTAAGAAGAATTAGTTTTGGAAGGATGGTAGGTCTATATGTTAGGACTGCACAATCCAACACTTTACCTATAGAGATCTGTTTCAGAGATTTTCAATTATTTTCTTAGGGAATTTATGACTTTAGAAAGGCTTCATACTGATGACCACAAAGATGGAAATCCTTAATTCACAAAACAAATTGTGGCAGTACCAGCTTTTTAACACTGATATGCCTGAAGTGAAACTGTCTTAAAGAAATTATTGCAGCCTTTACATTCTTTCATGACTTAGCTGTGACATTAGTGTGCATTCCAGACTAGTGTTTTCATTAGGTGAACACATATTCAGTGTGGGTAAGACTTATAAAATCACATGGATTCATACAGTAGAATACAGCCATCCTTTCATGGAAATTCCTAGCCAATATGGATTTGATTGAAATGTTATACAGCAACTTACACCTGAGAGTGCTACCCTTTGTGTATTGGAAAATCTCCTGTGAATGTCCCAAGACAGAGTGATGTTTGTGACTCCAAGAGAGGCCAAGTGCTGGTCCTGCACTTTG
>NW_008673524.1:18442-20899 GCF_000695815.1 Acanthisitta chloris | reverse complement strand
GGAATCAGCCCATCTCTCCAGCCTTATACCTTTCTAATTGGGATGGCTGAAAAACAGGATAGTACTAAAATAATACAACACTGTGCTTGTACATTAGTAAAAACATAGGACACCCTAAAGCAATTATCTCTGTCCATGATAACTGCACTGCCTGGATTTTCATTTTTCCACTCCAAATTCCCATCTCTAAAATATACACCATAGGGTCACACATATCATTGGGGAGGGGCAGAAAAAAAAAGAAATTATATATACATACACATATCTATCTCACAACAGAATTAGTTTGGCTACAGGAACAGTAAAAGTTTTATGTTTCTCAGTATAGCTCAGTGAAGCATAAATAACAAATGGCACCTCTCTAATCAGTGTTTAACTCTCCTCAGTGGTTTATGATGGAGTTTGTATGACCAACTTTGTTCTGCTGTTTTCTTAAACTTGAACCAGGTGGGAATTTATGTAAGTGTGGTGAAGCAGGAACGATCTCTGAGCATCTGGAAAGTCTGGCTCACTGTGGGTGATGCCAGCAAACCACCAAAGTTAATTCGTTTTTCATCATCTTATAAATTGAGCTACTGTGGAAGGAGAGGGCCAGAGGCTGTTTTAGAAAGTCCTGATGACTTAATTTCCCCTAAGCATTAGCTTCACAAGTGTGCTTACCTTGGTGCTTCCTTTCTCCATCCTGACATGCCTTGGGACTCCACATGCCATCATGCCATCCTCCCCTTCCCTCACCAGCAGGACACAGCCCTGGCAGAGCAGGATGGTGCTGGGTGCTCCAACACTGCTGGATGTGGGTTTGGAGGTCACTGGTCCACACAAAGTCATCCAGCAGGGACCAGGTTGGCCTCTCCTGGAGACCTGAGCCAGGGCTGTGCGTTTGAGCATCCCCCACGTTGCACTGTCCCTGCTGAGTGCTGCCGTGTGCCCTGGGACAGGCTGGTCCCTGGGGCTCCCTGACCTCCCAGCCCTGCAGGAGAGCTCCCTGCAGGTCCTGGGGGTGAGAGGGACCCTCGAGACCATGGGGGCCAGAACTCACAGCCACCAGGCAAATCAAGCTGCTCCTCTGCCTATTACCATGTTACTTCACACGCTCCTGAGCCACCCTTGGCTCACATCTTGCCCTGTCCCCTCTAACCCATGTGCCCACACCCCGTGGTGAAGAGCCATCCCAAGGCAACCTGGTCCAGCAGCAGGATTCCACCCAAGGCAGGAGTTATTTCCTTTCCAGCAGAAATCCCTCAGCCACTGCTGGCAGGTACCTGCAGCAGCATCAGCTGCCCCTCGAGGACCACCTCCCCCCAAACCTCCTGCCAGAGGCACAAAGGGTTAACGATCTCCTGCTGCCCACAACCATCGCTCCTCCACCACCTCGGCCCCTCAGCCTCCGTACAAAGGGCCTGATTTAATCCCGGTTGCAGACGACTCACATTGTACTCCAGCCTCGGAGCGATGTCGGGCGATCGGGTTTCCAACTAATATCCAAGGCACAGCCCGAGCACTGAGCGGGAACAAAGGCGTCTTTGTTACTGGAAAAAAAAAATCCCCTGAAGATATTAGCAGTGCAGTAGAGTTCAAACTGTTAAATGATTCAAATATTATTTAATGAATACATTTGAAATGAGGTCTCACAACCCAGAACACTTTTTAGATCATCATTTACAAAGAGCCTCCTCTTCATTTACTTCTTTATGAAGTCGCTGCTTTCAGGTTTCAATTATGGCCATTTTGCTTCCAGCTTCTTTTTTTTTTTTTTCAAGGGACTTCCCCTGTTGGCGTGGCTTGGTTCTTTTTACAGTACAGTTTAGCTGGTGACTACTGAGTCTTTCAGAAGTCCTGGTAATCACATTCCCTTAATTTACCTTGAACTGTGTCTCTGGGAGAAACAAGACAGAGCTTCTTGCAAAAGCAGCAACAGCAGTAGGTGCTGTTCTAGAAGGTCCCAAACCCAAGCTGATAAAACTAGGAAATATGTTAAATCAGCATATCAAGATTTTAGCTGGGATTGGAGAACCTCTACAAAAGTTCAGATTGTACAAATATCTCACATTTCTTGTCTTGGAAATGCAGTTCTCAACCAGAAAGTCAAGTAGGTTTAGAGAGAAAGATTAAAGAATCAAGGTAGATGAGGTTCTGGAAGGAAACACATCTCCAGCCTGAGGGATAAAGTTTTAGAGTTAGAGTTTACTGTGCTTACAGCGATGAGGAATCCAGAGCTGCTCTGAGGCACAGGCAGCAAATATCACACATTTCTTGTCTTGGAAATGCAGTTCTCAACCAGAAAGTCAAGTAGGTTTAGAGAGAAAGATTAAAGAATCAAGGTAGATGAGGTTCTGGAAGGAAACACATCTCCAGCCTGAGGGATAAAGTTTTAGAGTTAGAGTTTACTGTGCTTACAGCGATGAGGAATCCAGAGCTGCTCTGAGGCACAGGCAGCAAATATCAGCGGGGTTACAG
>NW_008673524.1:15811-18419 GCF_000695815.1 Acanthisitta chloris | reverse complement strand
TGCTGAACAGCACATCCAGCAAGGGGGGGAAAGAGCACCAAAACACAGTGACTACAACAACAAGTACCAGCAAAAAAGGCACAGGGCAGTGGCAGACTGTGCCAGCAGGTGCATGGCAAAGCAAAGCACATCTCCCCCACACCAGTGACTGTCCCTGCTCTCTGCCAGGGACTGGACCCAGAACAGCTCTGCAGAGACAGCAACACACAGCCCTGACCCATCAGGGTTTCACTCCAGTCACATTAAGGGTCCTCACTAAGGTGATGCCTCAGGTGGAAGTCATTGAAAAATCTGCCTCCAAAACCTGCGTTTGATGCATTATCATTAGAATGTCTTCAATAAGTGCCTGAACTCTGTGTGGTAGTTTGCACACTGAATTCTGCCTGCAGCAGGTAACAAGGAGACTCCCAAGAATGAACTGTCCCCAGTGGCCAAACGCCCTGGTGACAGGGACAGCAGCTTCTGCACAATCTCTGCTGCTTGACAAGTAGATGCTGTTGATTAAAATCCACTTCCCATATCAATGCAAGCAAACAAAGTCTTTCATAAAGAAGTTACAAAACTACAAAGAAAATGTTTTCCTGATGTCTCTATTGAGACACAATTCAATAGAGAAGACTCGAATTGCATAAACTGGGTGAAAACCTCAGCCCCAGCCCCAAGCTTCAGACTTTGCCTTAAACCCACAGTACTTCTGAGTGCACGATGCAGCTCCTAAGCATGGCTCAGTCAACTGAGGTTTGGAAATGCAGAGTAAGTTGTCATACAGGACATTTGCACATTGCTCAGAGAGAACTTTGAAAGGCCTTAGGGTGGAAAATCCCAACACACCCAAGATCCTAAAACACAAAGCTCAGCAGACTTTTTTTCCTTCCAACATTTCTCAGTCCACAGAAAACATTTCCCTTTCTTTTCAATGACTAAAAATCCTCCAGAAAAAAAAAGCAAATTCCTTACAAGTCTCTTTCAGACCACACTTGTGTGCAGCCAAGGGATGGATCTCAAAGGTTACTGCTGGAATATGGTTCACAGCAGTCTACTGCAGTAAGTAAGTACCACGTTTACATATCCATTATGACAAAACTATGTCACACTTCCATTGCCTCCTGTTAGTTTGCCATCTGGAAGCAAAACAAGCTGCTAGTAAAGAAAGAATTCAACCTTGCATTTACCACAAGAGCTGTACAAGTCTCCACTTGCAGCAGGTGAGTGTACAACCCAAGTGTGAGTGCACAACCCAAGCAGGCAGAGCCCTGTGGGTGCCAAGGACAGGGATGGCACCATCAGAGCAGGGACAGACTGACACCCCAACAGAACCTCCCACCTCCCTGGTCCCACCTCTGCCAGCACAGCACTCTAGGGTGGGCAGCCACCACACACAATTCACTCTGCCCTAGAGCAGAGACGCTCCAGGGATGAGCACAGCTCAGCCTGAAAGCCCAAACTCAACCCAGCCCCAGAGCTGCTGCCCCTCTGGGCACTCCCAGCCCTCTGCAGAGCTCAGGGACCACACCACCAGCACTGTGAGTACCAACACCCGAGACAAGAGACAGAGCATTTTATGACCAAATTTATTGAGTTAAACTTCGTTGCCTGCTTTACTGTGGGTCACACCAGAGACTGCCAAAGGAAAACTAAACATTGTACATTCACTACAAGATTCTCTCGAAGTTTCACAACTAGTCCAACTCCATGGAAGTCACAGGGTCCCTCTCCCTCTGGCTGCACCAGCCCTGGGGAGCCCTGAGCTCCAGGTGTGCAGCCCTCCCAGGGCACAGGCTGCACCTGTGTGTGTGTGCCATGTCTCTGTATTTACCAACCCAACCGCCTGGTGGTACAGGACAAAGAACCACTTAACTGCTAACCCAGAGAGGAAAACAAACCACATCAGGGCCCGGCGGGTGGACGTGTGCCACGGCACAGGTGAGGCACTGGTGCCAGGCAGGTGCAGCAGTGCTGGCACATGCAGCAGGACAAGGTGCATGGGCACACCTGGCCCATCCTGCCAGTGCAGAACGTTTTGTCACTGCTGGTAATGGAAATCAGATCCTTCTGGGAGCCAAGCAGCTCCGAAATGGCTCCAGGGATCTGTCTGTGAACGAGGGTAAGAGGGTGGAGCTGCTGGGGACACTGGGAGGAAACCAGACATTAACAGAACTTTATCTAACAAGTGCTTTTAAAATACTTTGTCTCCAATCTAGCAAGCATTTGGATAACATCTCTGGATTTTGGATTACATGCTCTGAATAGTTCCTTAAACATGCTGAAACCTTCTCCCTGTGGAGTTTCCTCCAGGAGGGAATTGCCACCCCTGGGGCTCACTGTTGGCCCCTCACAGACAGCAGGGAAACATGTCAGAGGCTACAACTGAAGTTTTCATCACACCTGTCCTGGTTTTAGCCAGGATGGGGTTAATTTTCTCAGTAGCTAGTGTAGTGCAGTGTTTTGAATTCAGAAGTGATAATACATTGTTGTTTTGGTTTTGCTGGATTGTGTTTATCATAAACCAAGGACATTTTCTTGCTTGTGTCTCATGCTCTGCCAGTGAGAAGATACACAGGAAATTGGGAGGGAGCATAGCCGGGACAGGTGACTTGAACTAGCCAAA
>NW_008673524.1:9614-15564 GCF_000695815.1 Acanthisitta chloris | reverse complement strand
AAGAGCGGGGAGGAGGGAGTGTAAGCAGCTGCTGGTTCTTGGCTGCTGGCTGAGGTTAAACCACGACAAAAGTCTACAACTCCCAGAGTGTATTTTCAACATGAAAAGAGCTAAAATCACAATTCTATTCCATTGCTGTGTGTGAAATCCAAATCTTTTTGCATGGCTTCCAAAGGGAAGCTCTGGAAAACAGCCACTGCACTGGCAGGAATGTTCCTGGAGGGAAGGGCTGGCTCCCTCCTCTCTGCCTGGCCTGAGACACACTGGAAATGCTCCGACAGGTACTGTCAGTGTACTTGTCTCAAAGCAGCTTCTGGAAAATTTCAAGTTGCAATTACTTTATAAATCACAAGCCATTTTTTTCCTTAATCTTGCCAATTTTAATGAAGAAAAACCATTAGCATTTCAATGTACAAAAGTCCAATAAAACATATTTTTTTTTGCCTTTTAAGTCAGTGAGTGGCTAAAGTTTGGGTTAAACTTATTTAACAGTAAAAGTCTTCCAAATCTCACTAATAGAAATTTTTTATTTCCTGACTTGACTATAGGATAATGACAATCCAGCAATAAATAGCTATAAATACATTCATTGTTCCTATTCCAAAACTGATCACATAGGGAAGACATAAAACTGAAATTACCTTGTTTTGAGTTGTTTCTTTACAACGAGAGATGGGTGAGTTAGAGCAGAGTTGACTCGGACAGGAGGAAAAAACGAATAGGGCAGAAATTGGTCCAGTATTGACATTCATGAACATACCAGTTAGCAAAATTTATCCTTTAAATGACACTACTCACTTGATTTTTATTTGCTTGGGGGTATACATAATGAAAGCAGTTTCCTGGGAATCTTTGCTAGGACAGGTGTAGCACCCGGAGACACTGTTCCCACCCCTGGGCCTGTATGTGCGTGTAGAGTTATATACAGAGTCATGCACCCACACACACCCAGCTCGGCGGCGGCCGCGTCACTCGTCGTTGGCAGCACTCGTTCCTCTCACCTGCCCTTGGTTACGCAGCTGTGGAGAGACACAACACCACATTAGCAGCTTCCCTGGGCACACAGCTCCAAGCAGGCAGGAGGTTATCTGCAGGGAGAACCAGGGCAGGGCTGTCAGAACACCACCAGGGCTGAGTGAGTCGCACCAAAGCAAGGCTGGCTCCAGAGGGGATCTCAGCGGGAGCTGCCCCAGGGCTGGGAGCTCACACCGATCAAAGGGATTCAGCAGCCTTGGGCTGGGATCCCCTGGCAGTGCCACGACATTCCCACGGGGAACAGCAGCACCAAGAGCTGTAACTGCTGGAGAACTGCTCCTGCAGTAACGGTTCTAACACAGTCTGGTGTCTGTCAGCACTGGGTGGAACTGCATTTCAAGAACTTCACGTGGTTGGAAGGTGACAGTCCACAGTTTCCCTAAGGTAGGTGGGCTAAGTCCACGAGCTCACTTTGCCACTGTGCATGCAGTGAAGCGGTGCCAAGCTGTGTGACTGGTGCCCGGGAGGGCACATGTGGGTGCCAGGGCTCAGCCCCAAGGCTGTGACAGCCACGGGTCCCACACCTCAGCAGCCTGCACTGGGCAAGCACCGAGCACCAGGGCAGTGGCCAACACCACAGGCATCCTGCCCCAGCCCCAGTGCCTGCCCAGCCTGGTGTGCCCTGCGTACCCCCACACGGCACCGAGCAGCAGGGAGGCAAGGCCCACACGTGCCACGTGGGCATCGGGATGATTCCTGCCAGCAATTCCCATCCATCAGAACATTAATCCCTCTTCTCCTTTCCATCCAGCAGTTGACTTACACAGCTCGCTTTGCCTCAGAACCTACAGAGACCTCCTCTAGACGTCCGCAGCCAAAGTGCCTCGAACGGAACCCTTCTTACGCATCTGAAGTGAAATAAAACGTGAGCTCCACACACAGAACCTGTTGTGCTGAGGTTAGTACAAGAGAAGGAACGACCTGATCTGCAGAGCCAGGACTGCCTCTCCCTGGCCAGGGCCAGGACAGCTACGGCTGAGGGGCTTGGGGGATTTTTGGTGAGGAGACCTGGGAACTGGACAGCAGCTGTGAACGAAGCTGCTTGAACTTTTACCGGCCCGTGATGCTCCAGCTGGAGCCACACTGCAGGGGATACCCAGGGTGGCACCTCTGCCCTCACACAGATGTGATGGGGGTCATCACAGAGCCTGGGCTAGGCCAGATGCTTTCCTACTCTGAGCTGATGAGCTGTGTTTCATGGAGCAGAGGTGCTCCTCATCTCCAGGAACCAGAGACAGAAGCCACCGAGTGAAAGATAGAGAAAAGCAGTGAGAAAAAGATGGGCTGGGATAGAGAAACTCTGAAGGACACTGATGAGGATTCAGAGAGTAACAGAAAAGTAACAAAAGCAGAGATCCCGACTGTAAAAATCGACTGAAGATGGAGCACAGGAGCAACAAAAGAACTGGAATGTGCACAGAATCCAGAGAAAGATCAGCTTGAAGCAGAAGGAAGAAAAGGTGTTCATGAGAAGGGAAGAGCACCAGGCAGCTGTGTGGGAGAGAACATGCACTGCCAGCCCTGCTTTGTGCCTGGTTTGGCTTTAAGCATCACAGAACTGCCTGGTGCAGCCCTGTCCATCCTGCAGGGATGGGAGCACTGGGACATCTGCGTCACACTGAGCACCTCATCCCTGAGCACTCACTTTCCAGAGGTCCTGGCCAGTGAGCACAGTGGATGGAGCAGTTGAATATGAAACCATATGACAAATTATTTGGGACAAAATTAGCATTCATATCGTTTGGCAGTGACACTTTTGCCTTCAGGTTGTTCTCCAACAATGCACTTCACCACAAACCCCTTGACACTGCATCATTTATAGGTGTTTGTAGATGCTGAGAAATACCCAGAGCAGTAGGTCCCCACTCCTCTCACATTTCACAACAGCCACAGAAATCTGGGTTAGTGTCACATCAATACATTTATCTTGTGAAAAAAATTACTTTTTCAACAATACACAAGTTCCTGATGCTAACACAAGATACTTGCAAAAAACTATTGGCCTTACTTTGCAAAATGAGAAAACATTAAATAAATACGTAACACAAGATACTTGCAAAAAACTATTTGCCTTACTTTGCAAAACGAGAAAACATTAAATAAATACATTTGCTGTTTAAGAACAAGGATAAATGTCACCCCCAGAGACACGTGAGCTAGGCTTGGCTTCAGGGAAGAGCTAGAAAGCAGCAAATATTTGGGAAAAAAGTGTTTAGAAGAAGCTACTTACCAGTGAGAAATGTGAAACAACTTTCACTGCAAGAAGACAAACATCCATAGCCACAGAGACACAAAGGAACAACCTCCTCAGGCACACAGGTGTGTCAGGTTCTGTACAGACCTGGTGTGCACTCCTCACTGCCACCACCCTCACTCAGAGAACCTGGAGAGAGCCTGTTTCACCCCACAGGAAGAACTATGGCTGTGCAAAGGGGAATCTGTTTAGAGAGGAGAGTGGTTACACTTCTTCCTCCACAGACACCTGGGAACAGCTGGTCTAGGAACAGGATCAGGCATAATGCTGAATTAAAGAACACCTGCCAGAAACACCCAAACGCCCTTGAGAGCACAAGGCCTGCAGAAGTGAGTGACCACCAACCTTGTCCAAGTACTCTGGGGCTGCAGACACAGCCAAACCTTTTGGTTTGTGGGAAAGGAACATTTGGTGCTACAGCTCAGCACATCTGCCTAGGGATGCACAGGACCTGCAGGAACACTTCTCCCAAACCAGGAAACATGCCTACACAACACCACCTGTCCCACAGTCTGGAGAGGCCCAGGAGAGCAAGAGTGGGGAGGGAGCAGCTGCAGCTGTTTGGTACTACCAGCACACAGAGGTGCCAAGCCCAGACCACGGGACGTGCTCTGGGGCCATGTCCACAGCTGGGCCAGAGTCTCAGCAGCCTGGTCAGGGGTGTCTGGAATGCTTCAAACCACACAAAAAGCAAGTTGCAGCTGAAGACACAACATGTCTTGGAAGAACCAGTGGTAACCTGGCTGGGTTTGGGGCACACAGCAACCGGCAAACTGGGAAGGACATACAACCACAAACCCAAGGACTGCAAAGAACCTGCACAACTTTACATGAGAAAGGTTCATGCCAAAGGTCATGCTCTGAAAAGACACCACAGAAGGCTCCCTCCTCAGCCTGTGGTGGTCCTCCAGCTCTGAAAGGAAAGAGCAGTGACAGTGCCCTACACATGAGCTCCCTCTCAGCCATCAGCCCACAACAGATCAGGCCATAAGGGTTTGGTCCTCACAGCCACTAAAGCAGGAAAACTGACACCACCTCAGCTAATTTTACTGACTTCCTTTGGTGTGCTACTCAGGAGTAGAACAGGTGACACAGGACACAGAAACTTGCTTGAAAACATGTTTGAAGAAAAAAAAAAAAGTAATCAGATCTAATGATGACTAGAAATGAAACAAAGCAAAACACGTGATGGAGCAGCAAGGTGACAGCTCTGAGTTCTCACCAACGAGTGGCAAAAAGGCCCTGATGGGACTTTGTGCGACGGGTGTGGTGCCATAAACACAGAGGTGTCAGGGCAGACACTCTGGGTTAATGACAGCAGAGAGCTTGAAGCACATGGGTCTGCATGGGAGAACCACTGAGGAGGCCACGGTGCTCATCAGCAACTGCCCGAACACACCAAGGGGACAGCACTGCACAACTTGCCTCAGTCTCCAAGCAGAGACATCTACAGGTAGAAACACACACCCCTGAGCCCAGAAAAGCTTCCTTACCGCTTCCAGCTCCTTCTGGGTCTCATCCTCCATTCTCCTGATGTCCTCCATGGTCAGCTCAATCCACTTGTCAATCCAACAGAACAGCTGGCGATGGAAGTTGGTAAATATCCTCTTTTCTTGCTTTAAGAAGATAAACAAGCATTAGATCACAGGTCTGGGACTTGCCAGAGACTGGTGAAGTGATTGCAGCTGCTCGGGGTGAAGAGTTACAATCTTCAGGTGCTTCACACTGCTGCAGGTTCAGCCCCCTCACACCTCAGGAGCCAGTTTAAATTCCTCTTATTCCTCACAAGTTTAACATGGAAAAAAATGAACAAATTTCACTATCACAAAATAAGTTTCAAGCAAGTTCAGCAATTTATGCTACCTGAAAATGATGGAGAATCCTTTTAAAAACTGTCTTAGCTCCAAGGTGGCAGCAGACACAGCAGAACAGACAGTTCCTAAAGACTTAGAGAACTGTTCTGGGACAACACTTTCACTGGTGACACCAGTGAAACTCCATGTGTAGCAGACCAAGACACAAACGGTTGGACTGGGTGAGGAGATGGACAGGAATTGCCTGTCTGGGAGCAGCAGGAAGCTGCAGTGCTGCTCCTGCTCAGCCCCACAGAACCTCAGCCCCTCCCAGCAGCAGCAGCAGGCAGAACACTCACCTTCTGTATAAAGTTTTCGACTTTGTTTTGCAGCCCCCACCACTTAAATTTGATGGTCACCAACTTGTAAGCACACATTTTGGGACACTCCTCATCAGTTGCTAGCTCCTTCTGTTTGGGGAGAATTGGAAGGAAGTTTCAAAAACTTCATATTAAACATGATTCTATTTAGTGTATCAGAATTATAAAGCACATCATTAATTCATACTAAATTAATGAAATTCAAGCATGGTATTATAACAATAGAATATAATTCTAAGTATTATTACAGAAAAGCCCCTTTCTCCCCAGAACCAGGGGCTGTTCCTGACAGACTGGCTGTGCCCCACCCCAGGGCACTGAAGTGCTCAGCTCCTGTGAGGTGGCACACACATCCCTCCAGGATGGCACACGGTGGCTGGCAGGGGCAGGGAGGGCTGTGGGACAGAGGCAGGAGGGACTGGCAAGCTTTGTGCTCCTCTTGGGGTGTCACTGGGCTCCACGAGGGATGTGCTGGGCCACAGGAACTT
>NW_008673524.1:0-9562 GCF_000695815.1 Acanthisitta chloris | reverse complement strand
ATAAAGACCTGACAAGGCTATAACACCAGTTCCTAGTACCTTCCAATTTGGCCCCAGAGGTCCTCTCTTTGTCTTAACTGACTGGAATAATGCAGGGTCTTCATCAGCTTTGTAGTCCTGTAAGACAAAACACCCTGAGAGTCACAAACCCCACCGGATTCAACACCCCACTGCACTGAGCCTCTGCTCTGCCCATGACTCCCAAACCAGCTCCCTGAGTGCTCTGGAGCAGGATGGGTGGAGCTCAGGATGACTCAGTGGCCCCATCACACCTGCTCACTCCCCGTGTCCCATGACAGCTCTCCAGGGCTGCTCTGTGCCCTCAGCCCTGTCCTGCTGGGGCTGTAGCCCCCCAAGGGGAGGGAGGAGAGAACAGTGCCTCAGAAACCAGAGGGCACTGCTGGGCAGGCAGAGCAGCAGGGAAGGAGGCAGAAGTGACTCCCTTGCACAGGCAGACACTGAGATCCCAGCCTGAGCCAGGGGTAGTGCTCCTGGAAAATCCAGGAGGTTCTCTCAGAGGAATCTGATTCTACATACAGGAAAATCCTCATCCCAGTTTTCACCCATGGTTCCCAGTTCTTCTAACCTACCTACACTGTGTATTAAAATAGGCTGAAGAAACCTTTGAACAGATTTCTCCAGCCATTCTGTAATCATGGTATCTAGAAAACATTAGTAGGTATTCAGAAAAATTTCCATATTGAGCACTCAAACATATACTTTAGGAGTTGAGCAAGTATTTCCTAGAAGCAGCCAAGTGAGTCAAGACATTCCAATCACATTGCTAATCAGTGTTCTATGAACTTCCACATGGCAGGAGTTTCCTCCAGCTCTCCCTCTGAACTGAAGCAGTACTTTTATTGCAGAACCCAGCTGAGCTCAGCAGGGCACTGCCACCAGTGGTGCCCACGGGGACAGTCTGAGGCATCACACCAATTCAAAGTCCACTCCATGGCTGTAACTGCAGAAAGACTAACAGCAACATTAGCCACCTGAGTTTTAGCAACCCCTCCAGTGCCTGTGATTTCCCTGCAATAAAGCACACCTCCTTTTCAGACATCCAGAGGAGCAAACCCATTGCAGCACACCCAGCCTGACTCATCCCTGCCAGGGTGAGCAGCTGGCTGTGCCCGAGATCAGCTCCTCCAGGGCCCAGCAGGGAGGAGAGAGCCACAGGGACCACAGGGAGGGCCACCAGCTCATCTCATGAGTTATTCCCACATACTGCTCAGGCTCTGCATGCCCTGGAGGCTCAATGGGACCCTTGGGTGGCAAAAGAGGAATTTTCTTTACATATAAACCACTTTTAAGAAATCTGTGCAGAATGTTTCTACAGAAACACACTGAATGCCTTAAGTTACTGATCCTGTCTTTTAGTGCTTTCACTTGACCACTGGATGGAAGCCACTGAGAAGGATGAAGATACAGTGATGGATAAACAATTTTGCTCTAGGTAACTAACTGCTGGCACAACTATTGCTGCTGTTTTGGGGCCTGGTTTATGCTGTGGAATGGTTTGTCTGGATACCTCAGGGACACCCAAGTCCACATGATATTGTTACCTGTCATCCTACCTCCCACTGCACTGGGACACTGGTAAAAAGCAACTGTGTTCTTGCATTTAGGACCCACAAATAAATAACTACAGCTAGAAACTCTGAGGAAGAAAATGTCATCTAGGAGTAAAATACAGAAGTGAAAACAAAAATGCAAAGAGAATAGATGAGTCATGGCAAAGTTTCCTGTGCCAGAGACAGAGGCTTTGAACCAAGACCTTTCAGAACTCAGTTAACCCAAATCCTGTTAAGGACAGGCAAATCCCTGTACAGACTGAAGCTTAGATGGACAGGAGAGCATTGTAGGGACTGCTCTCCACACATACACCCTACCAGCATGCATGGAAGAAGACTGGAACAGAGCCAAAGTGCAAATAAACAACAGTTCTTTGCAGAGTTTAAGGAAAATATCTGTGCAGCAAGAGCTTAACTCCTGACAACAAGTCCTTCTTAGGAAGAAAACCAGGCAGCTGCTGGAGCAAATATTACAGCTCAACCCCCTGAAGCCCTCTGGAAAACCAGACAGGGAAACATCAGCATAACAAAACAGAGGAGCTACAAACCATTTCAAAGAAACACACAGATATTATTTCACAGGCAGTTTCTGCTCAGATTCTCAATAGAATATGCATGAAGGCAACAATCTATTACTAAGAGTTATTTAGAGAGACTGTGAACCACACACAAAGTAATATCACAACCCACCCAGAACCTGGGAGCTTCTCATTCTCAGCTTTCAGACCTCCTCAGAGGGGCAGCAGCACTCCTGACAGCTCACAGCTCACTAGCAAGAGTGTAAACACTGAAAGCATATACACAGGACAGAGTGATTTTAAGAAACCTTTCTGAACCTAACATGAAGATGGCACAGGTCTGATCTGCAAACCCATGAACAGCACTTCCTGAACACAGAGTGGCATTAGATTGACTAACTAACTAACTAACTAACATAACTAACACAAACTCTGGCTGTTCAACTCAATACTGCACTCACTGGTACTTCAAACAAGAGAATGTACATACTCCTGGTGCTATTTGAGCAGGAAACTCACACAGTCCCTCTGGAAGGAAAGGCCTACCTGCACCTTCCTCCAACAGGATCCACAGCTCTGAGTGCTCCTTCACAGCATAACAGGAGATCAAAATCAGGTTTATCCCAATATGTCACATTCCCAACTCAACACGATTCCACCTCACAGCCCACAGAGTCCCCAGCACTCCTGGACATGTCACTGACACAGAGTGGTGGGTTTGGGTAGGGTTGGCTAAATGGGGTTTAATAAAACATGCCTTGCAGTCATTCCCATCTCCTGAAGAATCTGCAGCTGTCAGGGGAGCCATTCCCCAACATCACCTTTGAAAGGATGCCAAGGTTCAGACAACAGCTCAAGGGCCTGGGTTATCTTATCACACACAGAGCCCAGAGAGGAGCTAAAGGTCTCCAGGAACCAGACCAGAGGGGACAAATGTTTATAAACACCAGGGCAGGGTGAAAAACCCTCAGTTAGGGATGGGAAACAAAAAGGGGGGAGGAAAACACCAGTAAGCTAAAAGTACATCCTACTGATACACTGACAGGCTATTCCATGGGATGTGTCATTGCATGAAGAGTCCAAGTTTCTGGACTAATCACATGGAGCTTTCAGCTGCCAATCACATGATCAGCTTGGTCTGAACTGGGAGGGATCCACCTAATAAACTCACTCGGAATCTTTTAACACTTCCTTACAGAATATGCATTTCCTGTATTCCAGTGTATTTCCTCCAACTGCAGGGACAGGGACAGCACACAGAAATCCCAACTCTTGGGGCATGTAAAGCAAACTGATCTGCACAAAACTGTGGGGTTAGAACTCCCCTTCAAGTCCTATCATGAAGATCCAACTACAACCCAGAACAAGGCATTTAATTTCTTCATTGTACAAAAATAGCTCCAAACCTGATTTCAATTTGTTTTCACTACACTCTCCTCTCCTCCAAATTGTTTCCAAACCCACAGCCTCCTCTGATGTTAATTGAGTGTTCACTTTTGCTTACTCTTTAAAAAGTCTTTCTCCCCTGGGAAGCTGTTTTTATACACAAATCACCTAAAGTGACACAGACTGGATGCTGGAGATGATTAAGAGAGGGCAGGGTCAAATTTCTATCTAAAGAAAGTCACAGATGTCAGCCAAATTATTTCTATACATACTTAAGCGAGCCTGAGTTACCATATGCATGGCATTAGTAACTTCAAGAAATTCACTATTTCTATGTTTATGCTGACTGCAGCCCTGAAACTAAAGCCACTGCTGCACCACAGCAGGGTGGGCAAGGTTCATTCACTGCACAAAGAGGTAAATCCTGAATAGATGAAAACTTATCAGAGTTGCTAATTTTACAAATGCAGTTGTTCTTTCAGTCCTTCTCTCACCTGAGGTTGTATATCTGAGCTGCCTTCCCAGGCAGAACTGTCTGAGAAATGTACAAGTAACACCTTGGAAACACTTACTATTCCTCTTTCCCAGAAAATGGAGCAGACCAAAAAAAAAACCAAACCCTCCCAGACACTTAGAATGATCACTCCCAAATAAGCATCACAGCAAAAAACCCAAGCACATTATTTCAGACATTGCCCCACAGACTCAATTGGAGATTTCTTGATTATCACTGAACAAAAAGACTAAAAAATTGCAGGAAAAGAACCTCCAGACAACAGAGAACATGAGAGGGACAGCAGGTGATGCTTACAACAGAGGACAAGGCACAAAGCCAGAGTATAAATCAGTGCAATTCTGTTACTTGGATGTAGCTGAACTTTCAAACCCCAGAACATTAAGGTCCTTTACCTAAGCTTGAAAGAGATATCAGCATAAACAGAAATTCTCTCCTCGAGTCCTAAGAAGCAAAGAGAGAAAACAAAGGCCAGAAACTGCAAATGTTCACAAGAGAAGAGAATTTCCTGATGTCTGTGGAAGGGGCAAACAGTGAACAGCAGGGCTCAGGGTCACCAGAGCCTGCCACGAGCCTGAGCACAGAGCCAGGCTCTGGTCAATGCAGAACTGAGTTTCTGGGAGATGAAAACTTGAATCGCGTGGTGAATCTCAAGTATTCCTACGCAAGGATGGGCTATACTGTGGGTTTGTATCTGAAAGTATCTGCTCAAATTATCTGCTAAAGTGGAAATGGTGCTAGAAGTTAACGAAGAAACAGAACATAGAAAGATCAGAACAGACTAAAGACTCTGGATGGAACCACTGCACTCACAGTTTTGATACTCTGCAGGTCAAATATACAAAAGGAAAAAGAAAACAGTCCCAGCAGATGTGTAGAAAGCATCAGCAGTCAAACCAAGGAAGTAAGGCAGGCACATAAATGATTCTGTTCAAGACACTTTTCCTCTCTATTGGGTGAAATCCATTGTTTTAGCTTATTCACCATCAGCACCAATGGAATCAGCTGCATCCACACCCCAAGAGCAGAGCATCTACTTACCCCTGGTTCTACTTGAGTTCTATCTGCAATGTCAATATGGACAACTTCAACGCCCTTCCACGTGTTGGGATCTAAATTGTGCACCTGCAAAAAGAGAAAAAGGAATGATTCCCATGCTGGCACCTTACACAGTGTGCACCTTGTGCAGGACATGCATGTGCTATGAGTTTTCCAGGATTCACAACAGCAGAGTTCTCCAAACCTGCCCTTTCTGCCTTTCTCAGAGGGAATCATCTCCACGGTCACAGCTTAATTCACTCACTGACCAATTTTAAACCAGCACAAAGCCTTCACTTCTTGTGCATTCAGGGAGCCTGGATTTAAGATTAAGCTGTATTCATCTGTCACGTTCATTAGCACTAATGAAACTGAGCTCTAATTACAACCAGTACCCATTCCATAATCTGCAGGAGCTTTCTGAGCTGCAAAGAAGCTGCACAAATTCCAAGTGCAAATGTGCAGGTTTCAGTGACCTGAATCATAGAGCTGCCCTGAAGGTGGACCAGTGCAGTGTGTGTGGCCTGAGGAAAGGTCTGAGCATGGAATCTGCTCCACACCTGGGAGCCAGAGCAGGGAACACATCCAGTGCTGCAGCTCACCCAGGCACCGCAGACAGACTGACAACTGCTCCTCTGTGGATGTTTTTAACAGATCAAAATCCTCCTGAAGTGACCTGTGAACCAAACTGATTGTCTGGGGAGGAAAATGGGAGCTTAGCCAGGCAGGACAGTTTACAGAGGCAGCTGCACTGCCTGACTGCAGAGTACACATTGCAGCTCCAATGGCCTGGTGAAACCTGTTGTAAAACCTGTCTTCAAGTAAACTTCTCAGGCTGAGTATCACTAGCATGTCTAAGGTAACAGAACATGAAATAAAAACAGAACTTATGGAAAAGCTATTTAAATACTGGTGTGAGAATCAAACACCTGCTCTGACCTCAACATAAAACCAAAAACCTGCTCTTGTCCTTGCTCAGGTGAGACAGCCTGACCACCCTGCAAGGACTGGAATAACACTCTTCCTGCTTTACTCACTTGTCAGGCTTTGACCTCATGCAGTAATTATCCACCACTAGCAGGCACAGAACACTTTACCTGCACTAACTGTACCACTGCCCCAAGGTTTGGTATCCAACTCACGTTCTCTGTTGTCCCCAGATCTGGTTTATGCCAGGTCTCGATTTTTATGAAGAAGTCATCTTTCATGTATTCATTCTGGAAGAGTTAGAAGCAAAAAGCATGAGTCAGATTACACCTCTGCTCAAAGCTAAGTGGTGTCTATAAACAGGTCACCACTAAGACTTGACTAGCAACAGAGTCTACTTAAATCAGCAGAGACACAGCCCCCTCAGCTACACCCAGACACAGGTACATGATAACTGGTGTCTAAACCTTAAACTGGAGCAATAAGGACTAAATTAAAACCAGTAATGTCTGAGAAATGCAGCTCTAGCTGTGACACCAACAGAAACGACCCTGCCTTACTGCCCTGCTTCCTCAGCCCTGAGGTTCTTCACCTCTGTGTTCATGTTCAAATTACTAACACTGCAGCTGGATGTTGCTGTACAGCAGGGTAACAACCACAGAGGTCTAGTTACCACCAAACTGCATCTAGAGCCTACCACAGGTGTGCACAGGCATCAGCTCAGACTCCTTGTAACCCCTCGTGTCACCTTGTATCAATCTAAGCCCTGTCTGCAAGTGAGCAGATAGAGCAGTTTAACATTTTAAGTTTCCTCAGACAGGTCAACAAAACACATACACAGAGCACTGAAGCCTTAATGATGTCCCTCCCATGCATCTTAAATCAGTAAGAAAATAACAAACCCAACCCCTGAGCTATGCTCACCCATTTAAATTCCCATTGCAGCTGAGGCAGGAATTCCCTTCCCAGCAGTGGCATTTCAGTCAGGTGGGGACTGATCCTATTGCACTGCTCTTCCTGCATTCAAGAGTGCAGAAGCATCTGATTTGGCACTTGCCCTCCCTTTTTAGCTCTCTTACAGCACATTGTGCAGCTGCAATGGTAAGTAAAGATAAAAAAGGACATGCAAAAAACCAGAAATCTCTGACAAATTACAGAGCTTTCTCATTACAGCCATGTGCAGACAAATGAGGTACCAGGGAGATCCATGCCAGGAGCCCTGGCAAGGCACATGTGACAGGCTGGAGCCAGACACTGGAGTGGTAATAACAGCAAAATGTATCTCAGGAAACCCAACCCAGGAGTGGTAGGAAGGTAAATACTCACTGTCACAACTGTCGTTGGGAGCACAAGCAGTGAAAGGGAAAAGGAAACACAAAATGTTGTTAGACACAATTGTTTCTGAAACATCTCACACACAGCAATGCTGCACAGCACACCCAACACTCAGTCTGAGCTGTGCACCACAGCAGAGCTCAGCTGAGCTTCACCTTAGAAGTTCCTTCTGGAACAGCTCCAGCCACCCCACAGAAACACTCACAGACCTGAGGACTCACAGCTAACACACCAAACCCAGCAGTCACTCAGCTCCAACAGACTGTGAGGAGCTAAGTGATTCCCACCCAGGCTGTGTCCCAGCCCTGCAGGGAATCTCTCCTCACTCCCACCCCAGGGACTCTAGGTGCCATGCCCTGGAGCAGCTTTCCTGGCTGGAGGAGTCACCACACACAGCAGGAACATCTGGCACACATCTTCCTCTCCTCTAAACCATTTCAGCCCAAACCCCCACTGAGCAACCACAGCAAAACACAAGGGAGACCTACTTGTTCTACAGTAGGGATAGGCATTCCAGGCCTTCTCGTGGAACACCAGGGAGCCTTCTGGAGCAATCATCCTCACAAACCCAGGGACCTTACTGAGAAAAGCAAACATGGACAGCAATTCAAAATTCTGCCAGCTCATACCCCTCAGTGGTTTCTGCAACAAAGGCACTTTCTTATGTCCTACTCATCTCTGACCCCTCTCCATCCAGAGCAGCCAAGCACAGCTTTTCCAGCTCTTCCACACCAGCAGTGCTCTATCCCACTGTGTTTCACACCTTTTCCCACTCACCAGAGCATTCATGCTTAATTCAGCAAATGACAGAAGGGCAGAGAAACACAAACAGGTATCCCAGAACAGCAAATGCTGGAGGTTGCCCCCACCCTCAGGCATCTCCATACCAGTGACTACAGCAAGGTCAGTGCTTCTCTCACCTCTTTAAGTGGTAGATTTTGTGAGTGTATTGTCCCTTCTCACCATCCTTCTCATAAGGCTCATTTGTTAAGACTTGAATTCCTTCCCCACCTCCTGTTTCATTTTTGCTAGCTTCTGCCACAGAGTACAGCTGCCCAACTTGATACTGAGAAGGGAAGAGAAGGAAAACATCAGCACTGAAGTGAGCCACAACTTTTAATACAAACAAAATCCAGCTGCTTCCAGTGAAAATGTGGTAGTACAAAGTCATCAGAAAAGTAAAAGACACAACAGAAAAGATGTTTAGCAAACCCTGACAACCTCCTGGCAATATCTGCAGCTCACAGGCACCAGGTCTGCACCAGGCTGGGTCACACCAACCCAACACTCTGGTGCACACCTCAGCTCACCCTAAGAGCAAAGTCTGTTTGCTGTTCTTCACTGCATCAAAGAAAGGTAAGTTTGTCGTTCACAGGTTTTGCAGTGATTCATTTGCAGCTCTGAGTCTCCCCAGGTCAGACTTGTAACCAAGATGCCACAGTTCAGGGCCCAGGACAGGCACAAGGCACAGAGCAAGTGTGACATCCCCTCAGGGCACATGGGACACCCCATGATGACTCCCATCCAGAGTGCCAGTTGAACTGCTGCCCTCAGATCTGGGAACACAATTCCCACCTGTGACTTTAGGAAAAAGCCTGGAGTCCCCCAGGGCTGGACCAGGTGGCACTGGGGTGGCTGAGGGCAGCTTGGAGCTGCCTCTGCCTCCCAGGGGTTCCCTGGGCCTGGCTGGGGCTCCCACCCGTGGTCACTCCCTCTGGCACACAGGAGTCTCTGGACCAGGCTGGTCAGATTGAGCACACCAACCCCTTCCCACCCTCCCCAGAGCAAAGCAGGACCAGGACATACCTCCTGCACTGAGCAAGGTAAAACCACTCGGCTGAAAGAGGAAAAGAGCACAGTCAGCAACACGAACCATGAGACTTCACCAGAGGTAACAGACACAGCTGTGACACACTCAGCAGCGAAGGGGCAAAGAGAATTCAAGTTTTCTCTCCAGAAGTGCCATGATGGGAGATTTAGGACACACCACAACACACCCAAGTACAACTCGATGGCAAATATGTCACAAAAGGAAAGACACGGGGTGAAGGGCATTAAGGAGCTGCACAGAGCAGCCAGGAAACGTGGGGCCTGCGCAGCTCTGCCACGAACTTGTGCTGCGCTGCATCTGTGTGAACTTCCGAGCCTGCACCTCCCCTGCAGCACCGCCGGGGCTGCAGCGCTGGCTCCGCAGCGATCCGCGGCCCGAAGGGGGAGGAACGAAGCGGCTGGTGCCTTATGGCAGGACACCCCGCGGGGAGCTGTGCCCGCGG
>NW_008673523.1:0-19566 GCF_000695815.1 Acanthisitta chloris | reverse complement strand
ACCCCCGGGAATGGACCCCCGGCAACGGCACGGAGCTGGGTCAGGGGAGGTTTGGGTCGGACACTGGGGAAAGGCTCTTCCCCCAGAGGTGCTCGGGCACTGAGCAGCTCCCCAGGGCAGTGCTCACAGCACCAAGCCTGACAGAGCTCCAGAAGCGTTTGGACAGTGCTCTCAGGCACATGGTTGGATTCTTGGAGATGTCCAGTGCAGGGCCAGAGCTCGGACTCTGATGATGGTCGTGGGTCCTTTCCACCTCGGGATATTCTGAGTCAGTGAAAAGTCACCATTACCAGTGATGGTCAGAGATTGGCACGTGCAGTCCTATTGCTCTGTGCATGATCCGGTCTTCAGAAAAACAGGAATCTTTAAATTAAGCAGCATGTTCATTCTGCACTTATACAGACACACAATTATTTCCCCAGAAGTCTGTACTGAGCTCAGGCCAGTCTTGCTGTCATCCTAAGGTGCACTTGGATTTGTCTTCTGTCCTCACAGGTTGGCTTGGCCATCAAGCCTGGCACCACGGTTGAGCACCTGGCACCTTGGGCCAATCAGATAGACATGGCTTTGGTGATGACGGTAGAACCAGGGTTCGGAGGGCAGAAGTTTATGGAAGACATGATGCCAAAGGTACATGCTGTGTTTCCTTTTCCTTGCATGTGGAACTAAAAGCTAATTCACAGAGCGGAGTGCAGTGGTGAAGTGAATAAACTTTGTTTAGATGTGCAAGTATGTGTGATGGTGGCAGCTGAGTCTGGATCTCTGTGCCCACCTTTTTATACGGTTTCTCAGGTTCAGTGGCTGAGGACACAGTTTCCCTCCTTGGATATAGAAGTGGATGGAGGAGTTGGGCCTGACACCATCCATAAGTGTGCAGAGGTAAGAGGTTGCAGAGGAACAGCATTGTCAGTCACTGTGTTAAGAGACTTAATCATGTCCCATAAAATAAAGCTTAGGAGGAATTTCTGACCGTTAGTTTTCAGAGGGAACAGTAAGACACACTTACACACTTAATATCGAAATCTACCTGAGGTCTAAATCTTGTGCCTTTTTTCCATCAGGGCTACTGAAACCTCCCCGAAGCTAGAGAAGTTGTTTCTTGTATGTTTGGGTAGATAAGAGCAATGATGAAGAAGTTACCTATTTGGGGAAGAGCTGTCTCTTCTGAACTTGATTTATTGTTGTAGTTAGAGGAATGTCACCTGTGTCCCACTAACAGCACTTGTTTGCCCACCAGCCCCCAGTTCAGTACCTCCTCAAGGGTTGTGCAGCAGGCGAACGCGGTGGGCAGGGGCCGTGTTCCGTGTGGCTGAGCGGGTGTTCCGTGTCTTTCAGGCGGGTGCCAATATGATCGTGTCTGGCAGTGCTATTATGAAGAGTGCAGACCCGAGGTCTGTGATCAATCTCCTCAGGAACGTGTGTTCGGAAGCGGCTCAGAAGCGCAGTCTGGACCGGTGAGACCTGCCCCAGCGTGTTCAGGAAGGCTCTGGGCATGCAGAACCCTTGTTTCTCGTGTGTCGGAGGGCTGGATGAACACTAAGTACAGAGCCTTCTTGCTGCTGAAGAGAGGAATCATTCCTTCGCTGCAGTGAAGCAAGCAGCAGTGGGGAACATTCTGGCTGTCTTTCAGGGTTGGAAATGCAATGGTTTGAACCTGTCTCTTGATTCTGTGGAGGCTAATTTTATGGCACAACCTCTAACACTGACTGGATTGAACTACAGTCGGTTTTTTGCTTGCCAGAAGAGAGTAGCATTGCCACAAGCAATCTCTCTTGTGGAAGACTCTAATCAAACTGCCTTCTGCTGTCTGTATTTTGTAATTTGATCTGTGCATTCCTACAAAACCTTTCCACTACTGCATTAAACACCCCTTCCTTGGTGTGGTAGGTCTCCTTTAAGCTGATGGTCAAAAATGAGTGGTTTGGGGGAAATGCAGTTCAAGAGGGCTAAAAAAGAAATCCCACAGACGCTAGAAATGTCCCTGCACTTTACCTTTATTACATAGAAGTACTTGTTCCATGCTTGACTTACGTAGGTCAAGCCAGTGCAGCATCTTTACCAGGTCACAAAGTGAGGAATATATCTCTTCTCATTTAGCTTTCAAAGAGCCAGCTGTGTCTGGAATTCCTGGAAGCCATGGGATTCCACAGAAGAATGTTGCTTAAAAACCCTTCAGATAGTTAAAAACCTTTATCTTGCCCTACAGCCTCCTTGGCTGGGATGTATGCTGGAGTAAACAGTTATGGTGGTGCCTTACAGGAATGCTGCCTGCTAGAGCAATATGTAGGTTGAAATGTCTGGAGATGGCTCTGTACAACAGCTTTTGGAACCAAATAGTTCTCAGTCCTTCAGTTTGCTGTGCCCACATCACAGCCTGGCCTCTTTGGGCACGTGGAAGGTGACTTAGAATGCACTAGAGGAAGGCTGAGCAGGCCACCTGAGGGAGACCTGCCTCCCATGGTTCTAATTAGTATTGTCGACTCTTTAATATTTCATGGTCTTCTGCGTGGTATTTTTCCCTTTACGTTGTAATTACAGAAGGGTTGCAAACAGTCTGCTGCCCCAGGGGACCAGGACAGGAGGCTCAGCAGCTGCAGCCAGGCCCTTTCCACAGGTCAGATCTGTTGTCCTCACAGCAGAGCTGAGCAGGTGTCACCTAGCAGCTGCTGAGCTCGGGGCCTGGGAGGTGCCACACACTGCCCTTCTTAAGCAGGTGGAGCTGAGGCTAGTTCAAACAATCTAGACAAGTGTCTCAAATGGCTAAATACTACTTTTTCCCCTGTGTGATTAATTGTGGTTTAGGTGAACTAATGTCGTTGCTTCCTGTTTCCACTTTGCAACCCCATTTGGGAACTAGCAAAAGAAATACAGAGTCATCTGGACCTACTTCTTTGAGGTTTGCCAAGAGCAAGCTTGGCTGGGAGAGGCAATAGTCCAAGGGCTGATGGGTGTGTCAGAGCAGCTTATCTGTGCTTCTGGAAAGAACCAGTGTAGAGGCTAATGTACGTGCATGGACAAACAGTCAGGGCTCTGGTAGCTAAATTGCAGGCAAAGCAGCACCAGTTACTATGAAAATGCTAGTTCAGGAGGTGCTGTCTCGCTTTTTGTACTGCTGGAAGCAGTAGGACAACAGCTTCAGTATCCTGGCCTCCTGCAGTGTAAACTGGATTGAAAGGATAATCAAACTATTTCTGCATTTTTTCCTAATTAATGTGAGGAGGACATCCAAGTTGTGCTAGTTCACGGATGTACTAGACTTTGTGGAACCTTATGGTATGTTCTCTCACAGGTTGTAGCTAGTTTGTCATTGTTTTAAGGCTGGCAGTTTGCACTTGCATTGATTCTTGAGTTAGGAGTCTTGTGGGACAGAGATATTACAGAGTAAAATGACTCTATTGCTTCTTTCTAAGTCCCAGCCAGGTGGGTTTATGCAGCTCCTGCTGCAGCAGCTTTTACACACCGAAGGTTAAATCCATTAGTGACCGCATTCATGGAAGTAACAGTAATGAATGATTCTTGTTCTTTAATGCTTAAGACTGTTTCCGTTTCTTGCCTCTGTACATTCAGATAAGTCATCTGTTAGGGTCTATTTGGGCCTGCCTTTCTGTACTCTGCAACAAGCCCACAGCCCCAGGACTGGAACCGAGCACTGACACAGAAACCTTGAGAGCTACTTGCATGGTCTCCTGGGGCCAAATAAACCCCAGGCCCGCAGTACCCTGATAAGGTTTCAGCCTTAAGGGAAAGCACAGCCTGGTGGTATTGAGGCACGTGGTCTAGAGAGGTCCAGGGTGATCTGACAGCACTGAAAAACAGGATGAAAGCGACTTTGACAATCAGAGTCAGGCTGGGCTTGGAACACGTGCTGCATGGGATGGTACAGCCCGAATCCCCGAGTGAGGGAAAACACTGCAGGAGATGCACACAGAGCTTCATTTTAATAGGGCTTAGAAGTTTGTATTTGTACTTGCAGTCCACTAAGGTCCTGGATGCAGAGATGAAGAGTTTAAACCCTCATAGCAGCAGGGAGCAGAACATAAGTGGCCTTCAAAAAATGTCACAGTTGAACATGGTAAACAAAGTGCATGGGAAATGGCTTTGTGCAGCTCCAAACCCTGACTTTTGTGGGGGGAGGGGGGGCCTTGCTGCATTATAAGTTGGTATTTCACAGTTAGTTAGCCTTTGAATAATTTCAGGCACAGCACTAGGAGCAGCACTGACAGCTGTTTTCATAGCTTAGCAGCCAAACAGGTTGGGTTTTGTTTGTGGGTTTTTGCCCCTGTTGTTTAAAACCTTAAAAATGAAAGGAAACAAGCAGGGGGTTCTCACACATTTTATGGCTTCAAGGATGAGCCTGGCCCTGGGCTCTCAGCCCCTTTCCACCACTGGCAGCTTCCTCAGGCCATCAGCATTTGTGCCAAGCAAACTCTCTGGAGGCAGGAGCCCAGCTCTGCTGGGTCATGGCCTGCAGGCAATAAATCAGAGTACCAGTGCTGACTTCAAGCTGCATGTGGCACAGGGAAAGAAGGTGAAAGGAGAGGACTGGTCCTGGCACCAAGTTGAGTTAAGGAAGTTTTCTAACCCTGTCCCAGTAATGACATGGAGATACTGAAAAAAATCAGGTGCCTCTCTGGCTGGAGCAAAGACACAGAGACAGAGAGGGCAGGCACAGGTCTGCTGCGAGGTAGCAAATGAGCAGAGGTGCTGCAGGTGAGCAGCACAGCCTAGGACTTCTGAAAAGCATCTGGCTTGCCATGTGCACACAGCATTCCCCACCTGCCCCTGCCAGATGGAGTGCTGCTGGAGACAGGCACGGTGATGGGGGGAAGCAAATGCAGCCTGTTCCTGGTCCCCCTTCTCTGCACTGGCCGTTGTGCTGCTCAGCTGCTGGCAGAGACCTGCTCACCACCACTGTGTGGAGCAGCCCCGTGGTGGCACCACGAGCAGGAAGAATTGCTCTGGCACTGTGCTCCAGCTGTGCAGTGCTCAAGCAGCCACAGTTTGCTGTCACAAGCCTGGCCAGCTGAAAGGCAGCTGTTGGAGAGAAGATTTCTGCCGGGGGTGGGGTGGAGTAACGACCAAATAGACATTTTTATAGTTTCTCCAGGGATTTTTTTTTTCCTGTTTCTCGGCTGCTTGGCCTTTCTTTGGCTACCCTTTCCACTGCTGCCCCCGAGGCACCAGCTAGTTCCCACAAGGGCTGACAAGAATGTGTAAGAGGGAACAAAGCAAACGTCCTTACCCCGGCTCAGATCACTATCCACTTGTGCACCCCTGCAGTGGGCAGGGTACCCAGCAGCTGCTCTGGCTCACAGCGGGACTGGCCCAGGAGCCACAGGATGGTTTGGGCGTGCAGGGACAGCTCTGCAGTTCCCCAGGCTGACCAAGCTGGGGAAATCCAGTTCCTGTGGCACAGGGGCTTTTGGCCTCGGTTTTAATATCCTTCCCACCCTCCAATCAAGAAAAACACCCTCCTCTTGCTCCTTCCAATAACATGCTAGATTGCATTTCCATTTCCTGGCAGCACCTTCAGGCCATGGAAGGCAGCTGGCCAGACTTGGTCTGTCCCATCTCTTAAAGTGCAGGAATCCCTTCTCCTGCCCCAGGCATCAGACAGCGCAGGAATCCCCGACCTCACAACAAAGCTGAGCAAGAGCTGGTTGGACCAGGACTGAATGGATACGGGTATGGAAAAAGCATCTGAGAAACCTTTCAGAAACCTTTTCCCAGCAGCAGATGCACATGCAGGGCAAGAGAGACGGCAACATCCACCTCTGCACCGAGGGGGCCCTTAGCCTCACAGCACCAGCACCACAGCAAAGCTGCAGTGGGTTTGCAAAGCCATTTGTGAGCCAAGCAGGGCTCTGTGCCAAGAGGAAGCATTGCTGCTACTTCTTCACTTCTAAAAAGTCATCAAATTCAGACTACGTACACCATATAGAGAAATAACTTTTAATTAAAAAACAGTCTTACAAAGCTCAGATGCCAGTATCAGACATTGAGGCAACATTCAAGTTTAAGACAAACCAGTGTTAAAAAAGTGTTTACAAAATCATCAGAATGTGCAATAAACTACAATGTAACAATAGGCTGTAGTGTTGAAACTTGACTGAACTGTTTTCAGATGCCCAGTGTATGTTTCCTGTCATTTTGACCAAAAAAATAAACTGACACTAAAACTGGGTCATCTGTGCAGTGCCATTCCAGATATTACATGTGGAAGAAAACTGTACAAGAACAGAGACTTATTAAATTGTCTTGAATTGTCCTACACAGAAGAACGTCCTGTTGATGGATTATATCTACATTTGATGTTTAATCTTTGTTAATACCTCGTGAGATTGCAGATACATTCCAAGCTATGCTAGTTCGATGCGAGTCAAAACAGCTTGTCTTTGTCTCCTCACTGTGAATTCACTGGGAAATGAAAAGTCTATCCAGAATCACAATGCAAAGCTTTGTGGCTTTTTTTTTTTTTCATTGGTCTTCTATTTTCAAGTCGTTTTTCTGTGGTCAGTTGAGTTGTTGGATAAGGTAGGCAGCACTTGCTGCACCAGGGTCCACTTGAACCAGAAATATATTTGAAAACAAACAGAACAGGAAAAAATGATTCTTGACAAATGTAGGCAGTATGACAACAGAAAGTGAACAGTGCCGACTCCCAAACACTGGGAATATTAGACTTCCAGCTTCCAGTTTGAAAGAATTCCTTTCTCTTGGGGTTCAGGAAGAAGAAAGTGTTGTCTTTGGAATTTATCCTGCCTGTAACAAAGCAAGAAAGAGAATATATTATATGTGGGGCCATCTCTCAATCGCGGCAATTATATGCAGCTAATGCAAAGGTTTTGAATTGTGCTGTCATACACTGCATGAACGAGAGGTTTTACTTTTCTCCCCCTTAATTTGCTTTCTTAATGAACCACATTATTCCCTGTCACCTTTGTTTTCTTGTACTGTTGCTTCCCAGGCAAACATTTTTTGCAGTCTTCTAACTCTTGGGTAGAAGGCCATTTCCTTGGTGGATGGCCATTGTCTAGCAAAGCAATAGGTATGCCTGGAGTGCAGGGAGAGTTGCTGGGGAAAGCTGCACTTGACATTTCAATCTGATTTGTTACCTGATCGTAGCACAGTAAAGCTTCCACCTCTTCATCTGTTAGTGGAAAAACTCGGCGTTCCCACGGCTCACACTGCAAGGAAGCAGACGAGTAGGAGGGGGGCAAAAAGAAGAGAGAGGGTTAAAAAGGATTTCAGTTATGTCCGAACTGATTAGCTCTGAACAAAATGATCTGCTATCAAGTAACAAATGAGTGTCTTTCTCTGCAATGTTTGCAGGGCTCTTCAGATAAAGAATACAACCCTGCTAGGCACGAGCTGGCAGAGTAAGCTGGCTACACTAGGTTTCGACTAGTAACAGAGCTACCATTGAACAGGCACACTACAGGAACGGGGAAGCTCTTTTCCACAGTGCCAGACCATCAGGATACCTGACCCTGTAACAATCAGGACTGTCTGGAAACCTGGCCAACATTCCTGAAAAAAGACCCAGCCTGAACCCAGTCCTGCCATACTTGCCTCAAAAATATGCACCCTGAGCAATTATATTAACTGTTGACAGATCTAGGGGTTAATTCATTAAGCACAGCAAATGAGTTCTAAACAGCAGCACTACTGAACACAGGTGACATAAACGAGGGTGACAGCCTGAGTTTCTAATCATGAAACAGAAGTTAAGGTTCTTGGTTTTAGGGTCGAGAGAGCCATCACTGAAGACCTGGCCAGACCTGGAAGTACCCACCTGGGCTTCCATGCTCTCGCTGCAGGGTGATGCCATCGCTGAAGAAACAGAGCTGTGGGATTCCAAAGTCATGTCAGGAGCAGGCTCAGCAGTGCAGTGCAGGGAGGCACAGGAGCTGCTGTGCTGCTCCTTCTGCACCGAGTCTTGGTTGTGTTGGCCATCAGCATTTTTGTTCTGGGATCTAGTGCAAGATAAGAAACGAGAGTTAAAAGCTACTCCCTGGCCTTTCACATCACCATAAACAGTTCAGATTTGCTTTTCAAATTGTTCAGTTTCTCCATCCATGCTACATTCTGCCTGTTGAAATCAAAAGAGCAGATGAAAACACGTGGTTCTTTTCAACCTTGTTGGCTCCAGCCAAAGCAGAGCATGATGTGGAGGAGCTAAGCAGGTAGAACAGGGCTGGGACAGGCATGCTCTGGCTGCAGACAACTGGTGGCTGGTCCCAGTCCTGTGCCTTGCTCCACACACTCACCAGAACTGTGATTCTGGACAGGAGAAGTCAGTGAGCCATGGGGTGTTTCCACTTGGGAGAACATGACATCACCCACAGGTTGTACAGCAGCCTGTGCCAACGCAACCCAAGAGACCACGGCAAGTCCTTGGGCTTTCCCTTCCCACCTCTGCTCTGGACTCAACTCCAAAGCAATCAAAACTTTAGTGAGATTAAAAATTTTGACCTCGCCCCTAATACAGATTTGAACTAGGTACAAAACAGTGGCACATATCTGAAATGCCAGGTGAAAGCCTGACCTTGCTCATGCCAATGGCAGTTTTACTTCTGAGTTCACTAAGATTTCACCAAGAAGTTCATAGTTTTTAAATTAAGGTACATACAGAACTTTTATTTTTCAATATGCTTTCTAAACTTTGGGGTTTTTTTATATTCAAAATTGCTTAAAATAGAACTCCTTAATATGGTTTAGCTCCATCTTTATCCTGCATTATAAGAAGCTATCTTTGCATACTTATTCCTAGTGTCATGTTCACTTTCAGCCAAGAGTCGACACAAGCATATGATAAATAGCAGAAAACATTATCCCAGCTTTTATAGGATGTTTTTTTGTCCTGGCAAGATTCTGAAGTGATTTATGGGAATCATTTTCCCAGAGCCAAACTGCAGATACAGCTTTATGACGTTTGCTCTGATATACACTACTGTTTGCAAGACTTTCAGTGGTTATATTTAATTCTGATGAGTTCTGCAGCAGATGGCAAGCCTGTGAGCATGCACCATTCACACAATGGGTTTTTAAGCGTGAGGTCCCTGGCACAGCCCAGGACCCTTCAGTAACATGTCTCTGAATGCTGTGGACTTTCATCTGAGGCAGGTGAGTAACAAGGGCTCACGTTACACTGGGTGGCTAAAGTCATAATAACTGGGAGTGGCACAAACTAGCAGAGCTCTGTGTTCAGTCAGGGACTTTTGTTCACTAACACCAGGTTACTAACACGCCAAATCTCATGGCCTGGCACCGCCTTCCCTTTCCAGCCACAAAGCAAAATGTAGCTGGTACTATCCCTGATGAGTTAACTAACACAGAGTGCCCTCGTTTTCAAACTTCCCTGTGACACCATTTCTGAAACTGCTGCACCAACAACCCACACCAGGCTCAACAGGAACATTTATCAAAGCCAATACACTTGCCTGCTGTTCTTTCTGGGCCTCTGGCTCTGCTCCAACCCTGACCACCTCGCATGCTCCATTTCCTCATACTGCTTGTGACGTAAGGCAAATGCTTTGTCTGACAGATCTTCTATCTGTAAGGAGACACAGGGAGAGCTCTGCTGTTATTATGAGCATCACCAGAAACAAAGGCAGCCAGTATTAGATCTACTTCTGCATAAGTCTGTTCACCAAACAAGAGGAGGCAACACACTGTAAAGGCACACCCAAAAACATGCCTTCAGTTCACAACAACTCTGGTGTATGGGATACTGTCACTTGTGCTTTATTTCTTTGTGTGTCTGTGGAGGATCTGAATGGAGATAGAAATTATACACCTCCCCGTGCAACTAACACATTTTTCTCTATGGTGAGAGGCAGAAAAATAAGAGGACAAGTATTAATTTGCAAATTAAGGCAGTATTACAAGCAAAAAAACAAGCAAGAATTCCAGGAGTTTCCAGAGATTGCTCTAGGAGGAGGCTGGGAGGCAGTGAATTTGCTAGGTGCTCTTTAAGCACAGGGAAATAGGTCTGAGATCACCAAGGACTTCTCTAACTCCACAGAGAGGAAACTCAGCAAACCTGAGGTGCTGCATTCCTCCTAGGAGGCCAAGTGGAAAATGGTTCTGCTTTGAAGAGACTGTTTCCTAGCCAGTGGCTCGCATGACCCCACTACAGCTTAAACTGGCCCTAACACAAGTACTTTAACTGTCTGTAATCAAAGCAGAGCCAGCTTTTTAGGGAAAAGATGTAGCCATTGCACCTGACCTTCACTGTGAAACAACCATCTTCGGTTCTCTGCTGGCAGCACACCAGAAATTTGTTCCTCAGCCAGGGCTGGGTGAGGAGCACTTTGCTGCCCTTCCCCCTAACTCCACAGATGGCAGGGTGAGCTCTTGGCTGAACCCCTTCAGCACAGCTCACAGTTATTTCAAAGTGCTCCAAACCATGCCAAGTTCACCTAAAAAGCTGGGGTTGGCAAGAGCATACGAGTGCTGCAGCCATGGATTTTATGCCAGCCACTCCCAACTTAAAAGCAGAGAAATTCTAGGAAAGAACAATTCCTTGATCATAGGAGCTGTGAAGCTGCACTGCCAGATCAGTGATGGACAAGAAATAGCTGAATAATCATTGGGTCGTGAATGAATTTTTTTTCTGTAAAGTGAAATCCTCAGTGGTATTAGACAAGTAACACCACTGAGCCTGACAAGATACAGAACCAAATGCATGGTCCTTGCTGCAGTGCCAGGTAGTGCCATACAGTACAAGTGACACTGCTGGCTGGAAGTGCCCCGTGGGGCTCTGTGGAAGACATCCTTGCATCAAATGTCTCAGCACTCAGACACTTCGTGGCCATTATGGGTACAACGACAAAGTTTTACAACCAATGGAAAGGATCCCAAAGGCCTCAGCGCGTTCAGAACTGGCCACAGGACCTGCTTGTGGCTGTCTGGTTTCTGCTCAGTCCAGCACACAACAGGAACGTTCAGACAAACAGGCCTGTCTCTGTTTGCCCATCTCAGGACTCTTTTCTGAAGGCTCCTCATTGCTTTTCTTTATTTAGTTAAACACAAATGACTTTGTTAGCTGCTGGTTTCCTTTCATGCAAGTCAGCTTAATGGGTTTTCCCCCTCTCTCTGGAGTTCACCATCACTGGGATGGCATCTCCGTTCGCATTCTGCCTTTCCAAGGTCAATGATGTATAGCGTGAAAGTGAGAATTTTATGAACCACAGAAGTGTTATTCCCTCAGGGAAAATTCAGGATTTTTCTGTGTGCTCAGATTTCCTTTGAAGTGGAAACAAAAGATAATTTTGAAAGAAAAACTTAAAGACTTTGAAAATACTTTTCTTAGCAAATTGCCAAAACATTTTTGTGCTGGGAAGAGACTTCATTTTTAACAAGCTTCCTTTAAAAAAAAAATAAAAAAATCGAAGTCCACATTCCTCTCTAACTGAAGAGATTCGAAAAATACAGAAATAAGTCTTACTGTTCCTTTTCCATAGCTGGGGATAGCAGATTTAACTACTTGTTTATTTAGACTGAGTTCTGCCCTATTCCACTGAAGACTCCATTTTCTTATTTAAAAATTCTTTGTTCCATGGATAAAAATCTCAAAAGGTCTCTACTTAGTTCAGTACAGCCTCTGTCCCTCCCTAGTGCTGTATAATGCTCTATATATTTCCTCTAAGTGACTTTAGGTTACAGTTGCTGTAAGTGAAGAAATTTGATGGGTTTTCCCCCACGAAGGTTAGTCTGAAAAAAGGACAAAAGAAGTGTCATTCCTCAGTGGATGGATCTGGCAGTGATGCTGAGAGAACAGGCTATGGGGAAGGCCTGTTTGTGAGGCATGTCTAATGATTTCACTCAAAGAAAAAGACTGAAAGCAAACTAAACTTTGGATTCCCTGATTGCACTACAAGACATTGTGCCTTTATGTTGAATAGCACCAGGAATATTTCTGAACAGCTCTCACAACAACAAAATCTGTGCTTCACTCATTGGCTCCATGGGAAACACTGAGTCATAGGCCATGAAAACACTTACGCAAAACTAATTGCACACAGAATTATTCCAAAGCATTTGTCATTACTAAAACAACTACAAAAATGAACTTGAACCTTACAACTGTGCCTTGCCAGAAACTTTAAACGTGGACAAAACAAATTAAACCCAAAATAAAACAGGAAAACCCGTGCCACACCCTCCCATGCCTTAAAGCAATAGCAGACTGCAAATTCCTATGTGCAAACCGGGAAACTCAAATGCTCTATTTCCAGAAACCAAGTATTTTTAGAGCAAGGAACAGAGCAGACACAGACAGTCAATTAACTTTTGCATTGCCAATGTTGTCCTTGTAAGGCAAAATTTCCAGAAACAAAACTGCACCCAAAAAAGGTAAGCTCTTTGTACTCATATAAAGGCATGGTGTAGGTCTGACTCCCAGAAAGTGCTGAGTTCTCATCCTCACAAGTGTGGCTCCTGTGGAACATGACACATTTGGGATCCCACATTTTTTTGTGGCTTAGGGAAACTTTGGGTGCAAGTCTATTGCATGGAAACAGGCTGTTGCACTGAAAGCCTTTAAATGAAGAAGAGAGAGAAGAAAAGAAAGTTACCCAGTGGCAGAAATCCCTAACTGCTGCTTGAAACAAGGACAACTCTGGAAGTTTTAAATTTAGCTGTACAGAAGTTAGACAGAAAAGAAACGATTATAGAGTACCACAACAGCTACTATGCAGTGGAAATCAAGAAAAAGTGTATTTTATACAAAATCAGAAAGTACTTTTTGCTGTCCCTTATCCTGCATGAATGATCTACTGAAGGTTTGCCTTGACTTCAGGACAAGGAGCAATTTCAGGAGTGTCAAAGCATTAGTGCAAACAGGTAATGGTGTCATTTCCTCTTTACAAGCCTGAACAGTAACAAGTGTAACTCTGCTCAAGGAAGTGGAAGAATTATGATCAATCAGTACTCGGAAGAACAACCATATCAATTAACATGGCCCCAAAAGAAAGGGAGAAATGGCAAAGGATGACTTGCACAAGATCTTTAGCATTTTTCTCTCTTCATTCAGCGCAGTAGCTGACAGACAATACAGAAGCACTGGGCCACAGCAGGAGGCAAAGCTGCTTTATTGTTAACTCCAGTTATTTCCTGGCCAAAGGATGAATCATACAAGACCAACAAGTCATGCTAAACACTGGGCAAAGCACTAGGAAGGCTACTAAATGAGTGATTAGCCCATGAGCTTCCAAGACACACCTTGATGTCCCTTCAGCAAAATGCACTAAAAGCATGAGACAAGTCATCCACGTGGGATCTGAAATCTGAACAGGAAATCCACTGAGTCCTCCAAGCAAGTCCTCTGAAGGCCTGAAGGCAAATGGCTGTTGAAATTCTTCCCTCCCCCACCGTCTCAGGATACCAGGACCAAGAGAGCAATGAACAGTAGATGCTCAAGGGACAGTGTGCCCTTGCCGCCTTATTAGTTATTCTCCAAATGGTTAATTAAGTATCCTTGCAGGAGAGTTCTCCTGTGAATGTAATTTGACCTTCTCAGTACTAGGAGAAGATCAAGCATGTTTCCTGCTAGCTGAGACAATACCCACCCAAAAGTCAGTGGGTGGAAGTGACGTAAATCTGACCACCAGATTTCACAAGAATTTCTCAATTGCATTGGAAAAGGCAGCAACGGAATAAGCTTTGCTCTTCCTTCCAACCCAGGAGCTTGCTGCCAAGTAAGTGCAACTTACACCAGGTTAGGAGCTGAGACCCTGATGCTCTCCTAAAGGAAAGGCTCATTTCCATGGAGCAGGTAGCTACAGACCTAGTAAACCTCTGAGGAAGCTACTGCCTTTGTGGAGTGTGAATTTTCTACCCCAAGGGAGTGACATGATAATTTCCTCACTGTGTTTAGCATAACCTTCTGTACTGCTACCCAAATGCATTCTTTTTTCACTGCTAAGGCACCTAAAGCCTGGTTGCAGAGATTCTCTGAAAGAGAAGCTCAAGAACAGATACCATGGATGGAAAGCACAAACACAAGTTCTACAGTTATAACTGGTGACAGTGGCAGAGACTAGAGGGAGACTAGAGATGTCCAAAGGACAGCAAAACTGGCAGGTTTCTGGAAAAGGAGCCACAAAAAGATTGAAAGGACAGAAAACCAGCCTAGAGACCAGACCTGCTGGTATGTTCACCCTGAGGTCAGGAAATGCCTCAAACCCCTCATCAGGGGAGAAAGGGACCCCCAGCTGCAAAGTCCATGGTCATCACCTGAGGAAAGGGGGGGCTGGGACTAGATGATCTATAAGGTCCATTCAACCCCTAGAATTCTATGATTCTGTGATTCTTATGTCTAGAGGAAGCAACAGCAACACATGATCTACAAACTTAGCTCAAGAGGCAGGCAGGAAACGCTGAAGGTTATGTTTTTCCTGACAAAGCAGAAAAGTTCGCTCCCAACAGGAGGGTTGCAGGAAAACAAACACTAAGAAGAGAACTGAGGAAACGTGCTGGACACACAGGCAAGATGTCCAATTACCATCTGAAGAGAAACACGCCATGGAACCGGCCATGAGAGGAGAGGATGAGAGAGAAGAACAGTGTTACAGCACAGGTAGCCAGAGGAGACCCAGCAGCACAGTGCTCAGCGTCAGGGGAAGCACAGGCCTGACCAAACAGACTCTTTGGGAGCACTGGCTTTGCAGCAGCAAGGGACAGAAGAGTCAGACAAACAAGTGAACAATGAATATTAACAGATATACTCACATTTCTGTCATCCACCATAGGGATAAGACCCATTTTCAGAATCTGATACTTGATACTTTACTTTTGAAACATGAGACATACCAGGATTTGCATGAAGTCAGTCACTTTGTTAAGTTATGTACCAATTATCCTAAATATGTATGAGTTCTAGTTTAAATAAAAGCTGGTGGTTTAATTAAAACACAACTTACCTCTTCATCTGCATCAGACTTTTCTAAAGGTTCAAGTTCAAGAACTCTCCAACTAGAAATGAGACAAGGAAAATCAAATTAATTTAGCCTAAATGCTGTTTCATTATTTCAGCAGTAGAGATGACACTTTTGTTTCTATACTATATTGTTAGCTACTCCTCCTTCACCACTGGTTGTGCTTCAGAATTTCTTTCAAGTAAGACAATTTCAAATTTAAGGTGCTGATAGCAGATACCTGAAATTTGTATTTTCCTTTCCCAACTCATTATATAACCTTTTCTTTTCCCAAGAGTCTTTAAGCCATCCAGTAGAGTCTTAAAAATATTTTTAACTTTAAAGACAATATAAAAGCAAATATGTATTAGAGATCTAAAATCTAGAGTGAGTGCATTTAGCACTTGCTAGTAAGCCACTGAATTATAGCACAGGAGACCAATTACCCTGCTTTAGAAATCTCAAGATGTTCTCTGCCTAAAACAAACACACAAAAATCTCTAGAATTGTGGATTACAGGCTTACACTACGTGGGGAAGAAAAAGCTTATCCTACTGTATCAGAGTAGCTAAAGTTAAAAAATAGATGCTAAAACCACTTTGTTTAACTCATAGAAAATAGCTGACTGTTTTCTTAAGGTCACATGAAAGACTGCAACCTCCACATAACCACTCAGAGCCTGTCAGCCTTATGGCACATTTAAGGCCATGAACATCACTACAATTAAGATGATATAAAACCAATTCTATTTTTAGCCAGTCTGCATCTGCCACCTCCCTGTGTATATCAGACTACTTCCCCTGTGCTATCAGCTGTCCAGTCTTCCCATCACTTCAGCCACACAAACTGAAGCGCACAGAGAAAAAACCACAAGTACACGAGAAGATTATCTTAATATTATATAATTTTCTAACTCTCAGGTTCATTTTTCTACCTTTGCAATTAAGGATGTCATGAACAAACCTTGGGATAGTGATTTCTTTGTACTGTAGTTTCTCCAACTTCCATGGTGCAACCAGCGACATGGGAATAACAATCTTGTCTATATCATAGCTTTCACTTCTCAACCTCCTCCTGGAGTTACGCTGAATAAGACCAACACAAGAGGAGATTCATCAGTACAAATCATAGGAAGTACACGTTAGCTGAGAAACATTAGAACTTCAAAAGGAGAAAGTCTCACTCAAACACATTTTCTAGTGGTTTAATGACTTCCAACACCCATTTCACTCCGTTCAATGGAATCTCAATAGATTTAAAAACTGTCTTGTCTCTGTGATTTACCTCTTGCTGCCCTAACTTACTGAAATCAGTGGGAGGTTCCCTACCTGGATTTCAGGTACAGTTAATTCTGAATACTTAGGAGAACTTTGAAGTTAATGCTTGCTTTTTTCATAGTGGTCAGTCTACAAAGACAATCTTCTATCTACTAACCTGTAACCCAAGTGGTTCTTCAGTGTGATACAATTAAGAATCCCGGAAGAAAATTTAGTTTTAAATCATGACACTTTCCATATTACATGTTAGTTTTACATCATGATAGATTCCGTATTACAATTGATGAATTTTTAACTCAACTTTAATTGAAACAGACTATTCAAAAATGCTCATTTAGGTGTTCTTTGATGATGGTTGGCTCAATGGAAAAAAAGGCTAGTCTGCACTGCCAAAACTATGTGGGAGATTTACAGATTTAAACTCAACTCTGCAGGAGCCATCACGAGATAAAAACATGATGACTTACAGACCACCAGTATGCCACGAGGCTTAGCAAAACCACGGGACAAAAATCTGAACACTAATGTGAAATTCTCCATGTAGCTGCACCAAGAGAAAAGGGTTATAAGAGCCCTTGTGTAAAGCTGGGAACATAAATCTTAGTGTATGTAATGAAATTTGGGGGGGAAGAAAGGCACAACGCCAATAAACTAAACTTACACCCCAGTTACATGATCTGCAAAATTCTTTTACAAGCAAGTATCTGTTTTAGAAACACCACATACTCAATCTGGAATCCATCAGTTAATGTAATCCACTTAATCCGCTATAAAAAAGGCTCTGTACTGTAATTTTAACACTAAATCAGATATAAAAGGTGTGTGGGTTGGGATTATTAATTTGCACGAGTCTCTGTTGATGTTTCAGTTGAGGCAGTGATGCATTTTTGATTTACCTGTGATGAAGTGCTCTGAGGGTGCCTAGACATGGCACTGGCATTGGTTGTGGCAGCAAAACTGCTGTGGGACTCCTTTTCTGCATGTTGAACAGAGCGTGTCACAATCCGAGAGTTACTTTCCCCTGTCACAAAAAATAACAGTAAGAAAACACATACCAACAGTTTGGTGTCTATTAGGCTGCAGATATTTTTCCATACAGTAATAGTAAAGCCATTTCTATAAGCCCACAGAGGACCTCTTAAAATTTTCAGATACTAAAAACAGCCATCTAAATAAACACATGCTACTCATCCTGTCTTGCTGTTCCACAAAACTCATCCCTCTCCTTCTACAAAGGATTTCTTCTCATGGAAACAGCTTCAGTAAGCAAATCCTGATTTTTTTTTTCAGGAGCTGTCACAGACCACAGAGCATATGCAATCAGAGAAACATTCCCCAGGAGCAATTCCCTAGCTGGGGGCATCTCACCAGTTCTCTGAGCCCTCCTGGACTCCTTCTTCCTTGAGAAATGATAAAACTGGCAGCAAGGGTAACAAACCAAATTAGTTTAGCTCTCCAGACCAATAGTAGTTTCTTCTAGTAGTGGTTCACTGCTCCAGACAAATCACAATCCTTGTTTACTCCCAGCATTTAGGGGAATTCCAAACATAAATACCTGTTCTGCTTTCCTGCTGCCTTAATTTCCAGTAAGAAAGGGGAACTCAGATTTAATATACCAACTAATAAAAAGAATCTGTGTATTCCAAAGTGGAAAAAGAGCCAAGGCTCATCCTAAAGGCTGGGTCAAGGACATGAACTCTCATCTCCCACAAAGCTCTGCAACTCCCTGCCACACAGCTCTTATTTTTGGCCTTGTTCACTAGGCTGACCTTCCCCATGGATAATTTTTCCTAGACAGAGCCCAAATTAGGAATAAATATGTAGTACTATACCCATAGCACTTACAAGTTAGAACTTCTGCTGCTACTCATGAATACCCCACAGCACAGTTTTCTGGCACTGGGAAACTATGATCCTCATGGTAAGAGATTGCTTTTTTTGTTCCATTAACTAAAAAGACTAAATAGTATTGGCAGAAACCTAACTAACTTCAAAAGGTTTACTGCAAGAAGTTTTCTCTCTTATTAGTGCTCCCAACTAACTCCAATTGTTGATCTCAGCGTGGATGACTTACACACAGGGAAACAGCAAGACACAATGTGTCAGTATCTGCCTCTTGGGGACCAGCCAGTGGTTAGGGGTGGAGGTAGGACAGAAAAGAGGATGACTGATGGAGGAAGGGAGACAGGGCACAGCACCAGTTAGAGACAGGCACAGAGGGTAAAAGAAGGAAGCAAATGGGAGGACTGTCCTGCACAATAGGAATGAGGTAGAGGAAAAAACCCTCGTCTAAATCCAGGAGTTTCCAGTGTGCCCAAACCCACCTTTTACTCTCTCCTGTAACTATCTAATGAATTGGCTGAGACAGGGCAGAATCAGATTTGATGTTAGGAAAATATTTTTCCCTGTTAGGGTGGTCAGGCACTGCAACAGGTTACCCAGGGAGGTGATGGAGTCACCATCCCTGGAAGCATTTAAGAGGCATCTGGATCTGGTCCTGAAGAATATGGTTTAGGGGTTAGAGCAGAGTGGCAGGTTAATGCTTGGACTTCATGATCTTAGAGGTCTCCTCTAACCTAGATGATTCTCCAATCTTTACACTGGTATGCTGAATTTTTTATCCCCAAATTATCGCATTATTCTACAGAACTTTCAGGGCAATTTCTATTAATTTACCAAGTGCTGAAGTAGAGGTTCAATGGCTTAAAACATAACAAGGATGAAAACACAATAAGCACTGGCTACCCACAAGTCCCCTTAACAGTGTGGAAGGAATCCAGAACCACAAATGACAGTACACAATACAAGAAACACGGTGGACCAAAGCTGCCAGGAATAGAACATGTTTCACTGGGCACATGATTTGACACATAACCTTGCAATTCAGTTTGTTTCACTGGCTGCTATAAAAAAAATCTTCATGTTAAGAATGACACCCAGAAAAACAGTTGGACTGCTCAGCAGTGTCCCTTGAGAGTACTCCAAAAATAAAATACAGAAGCTTGTCTCCTTGTGTAATATACACTCAAGGAGAAAGAGGATGACTATGCTTTAAATTAGCAAATGATTTTCATGGTGTCCTAAGTCCATTTGTTCACTCCTGTAAAGTTTCATAACAGTATCCTTTTTGGAGACAACTTAGAACTAATTCTCAAAGCCCAGTGATAATACACTCATTTATACAATACATATTTTTAAGAGCAATACCATTTTTCTCTTACCTACAGCTGTCTCACTTAGATGTCTTTTCCTTCTTCTTTCTGGCAGCTGCTCAGGCGTTCCCAACACTGGCTTCTTTCTTCTTTCTGACAGCTGCTCAGATGTTCCCAACACTGATTTCCTTCTTTTTTTTAACAGCTGCTCAGGTG